>NW_025968770.1:0-10447 GCF_021869965.1 Rhincodon typus | reverse complement strand
CAGCTCTACACCTTGTTATCTCAGATTCTCCAGCAGCTGCAGTTCCCACTATCTCTAAAAAAAAGTACTTCGTTGTCTTATTTAGAATGATGTTGATTATTTTAGAATGTTGCAGATTTTCTCAGATGCAGTAGTGTAATGTGTCGCAGCTACCAAAATATGAGCAAAGTTTTCAGAGCAGGCTGCTGAATATAGTTTGGACTGAAGTCCTTAGGGAGATGGAAACTTAAAACAAAGTACTTTTAGGGAATCAACCAGACAGAAGAAAAGCATCGAGGAAGATTAAATCATCCTAATGGCATCGAATTAACAGTATTAGGGTTTGCATTCTACTCAGCGCCCTCTTCACTTCTAAGATCTGTCACTAATTGTCAGCTATATTTTCCCAATTCAATTCAGCTCTCACTTATGTGACATAAGCCAGTCAGAATGGACAATGTGCAATGTGTGCTGAAGCTCTAGGGGAGTTCCGAAAAGGTCCGATGCACTTTCTTGAAGTCTACTTACCACCCTCCAGTACCAGCCCTACAAAAACTTGGCAAGAATGGCCAAGGACGAGAATTTTCCTCTGTTTGATTAGGTTCCTAAAGTTCAATGCAGTGGATTGAACCACCCCTGTAAGACTTTGCTTTTTGAAGCAGAATGAATAAATTCCAGGCCTTGGCAAGTCTAAAGAATTTCATCAAGTTAGTGTGAACTTCAAAAGCTTGTACTTCCAAGTATGCACTTAACAATAGAGAATTTCACCACCACAATAGGTCTCACTAATGAGTCATCAACAAAACTATACATTAACTACACAAAGAAGTGTAAGGAATAATTTTTCCTCCAGCAGACTGCAATCTTGTACTATTTATCATGTCATACACAAGTTAGAGATTCACAAGCCACTCCTTAATGCAATCTTCCCCATTTGCCTAGCAACAAAACAGACTGTTTAGTAAACATCAATACTTGTCCAATGTGCAAAACCTAGGGAGCTCAATGCAATACAGGCAGGTGAGTGGAATGTTGCAAAAGTGGAGTATAATGATTGCACAAATCTAGGATTACTCATAAATGATTAACGCAACATTGCAGTCAAAAGGAAATCTAAGAGAGGAATTGTTTGTTCAATAACTTCCGTGACCTTGCACAAGTGCAAAAATACAAAGTATTTGATTCGTTTTTGAAAAATATTTCACCACCTTGAGTGATCTGCCAAAATACATGTTCTTCTCTTCAGAGACACCCAGCTAGTATTTACCCAATATTAAGTGTACTTGGTATTACTGCAGTCAATGACGAAGCTTCAGGATAAATGGAATACCTCCACTTGGTGATGAGTCAAGATTACGCAGGATGGGTCTCCATTCAGGCAAGAATGCTGTCATTCATTTAAAAAGGAAGTTCAGTAATTATTTCTACATCTAGTTTCTTGTTTGAGATGATGCAATTTCGTATAATGTTTTTATTTTGTACCAACTCATTGATACGCATCTCCGCATTTTTTAACTATTTTATAAAAACATTCCTACCTGACACCAATTCCATTAATGTTATTTTAATATTAAAATCATTTAAGGGAAAATGATTTGCATTTCAATCTATAGAAATTGGGAACATTTGGGAAAAGCCCTTGTTTTCCCAAAATGTTTTCATAGCCCCTGCCAATTTCAATGGAAATTCTCAAATTAATGATAGCTCTGCTATTGAGTACTGAAGGAATATTGAAGCAGAACTTTGCCTCCTTTTTTTGTGATTCACATTATGTACTTTTTTTTAATAGAAAAAACATGTTGGGGCACAGCTTTCCTTTTCCTAATGTGGCTAGAATAATGGCAAGTATGGTGAAAAATTAATGAGAGAATGGAAAAAACCAGATTCTCAACTTAGAGAAAGAAACGTTTTCCCCACAAGCCATAAATGGCAACTTTAGAGCTTGCTCATGGGTGCCTGCTATCTTATTTCTATGTATTTGCAAATCATTAATATTCCAACATAGCTCCATGAAACTAAATAGCACAAATTAACGACTGGTAATGACAGCAGGTGGCGGCTGCAGATTGCTGAATACTTGGTCAGACCATTATGCATCTGTTTCTTCTGGACAATGACCCTGCATGTCAGGTGCAACGGCAAGCCACCTGACTTAGCACATCATGACTACTCTCATATCAACTCAAACATCATTACAGGCCTTTGGCACTTTAGATTGTCATGCACCTATGGCTTGCATGCCTCTGCTAGATTGTTTTGTGCACAGGGACAGCCAAGTTCCCATGCATTTACACAGGATGCTTTTGAGTTGAGATGACTCCTATTTCTTATGGTTCTTAGCTTGTTCCCTTAATACTCATTCACTTTAGCGCTTACTTGGATGCTGCCAGCTCTATGATGCTCACATTACTTTCTCAGCAATCAGTTACAGGCTGCCCACCTTTGGTGATTTAGCTTGCCTTTTGTGCATTGGGACAGCAGGCAGTTTATGATGTCAGGGAACAGTGAACAGTGAACAGGCAATCTGACAGTCAGATAGGGATTGGACATGCTTCTGGCACACCAGCTGTAACATGTGCCAGCAGCAAATCTGACATAATCCCACAGGACCATAGGACTGCTTTTTCATTAGATCGAGATGACGGGTAGTGAGTGTTTAACTTGAGGACCACCACACCTCAAGCGAGGAGTAAGGCTGAAAAGCACCCTCAGCCAGTGCAGGAACTGAACCTATGCTAATGTCACTCTGCCTTGCAAGCTGACTGTCCAGCCCACTGAACTCTCATCCCAATGTACGTGTCAGCTAAACTATTCAAGTCTCTGAATTGGATTTGAGCACAGCACCAATGTTTTAAATTCATTACATTTTCACTTTTTTTAAAGAATATGCTGCATAATGATTTATAAATTTGAAAATTCATGGTTTCCAAGTACACTAATTCACTAATGTCCTTTATGGAAAGAAGTCAGTTATCCTTGCCTAGTCAGAAGAGATGGCTCACTAACCTATAACTGATAAAATTACTACTCTACAATTAGATCAGTTCTCAGTTCACAGTTTTCTTCTTCTATAATTTGCAATTGTCTAGCCAAAAAGCTCTGAACATGCAAAGTCCCAACTTTGTGTTATACCAGAGAGGTGTCTAGTGAGCCACCAACACTTGCAAAATTTGAGTTCAGTCAAGAAGGTAACTTAAAACCAAACTCAAAGATCATTGTTTAATGCATGTTTTCTAAGCAGAAATAGGAGGCTTCTTTTCACAATTTTTTTTGCTTAAAAATATCTACAGATAATCAGAAGTCAATATCAAAGTAACTCCAATATTTTAAATTTATTACATTTTAACATGATAATTTTAAGACCATGCTGCACAAAGAGCTATACATTTAAAAATTCATGGTTTCCAAGTACACAAATTCACTAATGTCATTCAAGAAAGGAAACATGTCTTCCTTCCCTAGTCTGGCCTACTTGTGACTCCAAATTCACAACAATGCGGCTGACACTTAACTGCTTTTTGGCCTAGAAGGCCAGCCAGTTCAAGGAGCAGTTAGAGACAGACAACAAAAGTGAGACCAACCACTGATGCTCACATTCCGTGAACAGATTAAAAAAGACAACTTTGTGACTATATTCCAACAAGGTGTGATTTAAAGACACGGAGTTAAAAGCAGAGTGATTGGCCTGCTGTCAATTTCAGGATTCACTTTCAATACACCTTCATTTTGCAAGATTATGGCCTTTTTTGGTGTTTGGGGCGAGGACAGAGAAAGGGAACAGAATACATCACATTATGCTAGGAATGAACAACACCCAAATTCTTTAAATATACATTAGGTTAATCATCGCAAATGATCTGCCAGGCTGTGTCACAAAGCTAAGAAATCTTGTGATAGGTTACTTGCTTTGCCATTTCTGCAAATAAGTAGATTGATTTCAAGACTCCATATTTTTGTGGAGGAGAAATGGAAGGCACCAAACAGACATTTAAGTAAACTCTGGGGTATATCATTACAATGACCCTTTGATCCATAACTCTCCTATAAAGATGGTCGGGGGAAAGGAAAGGAGGCTTTCTCCAATGTCTAGATATTGTAGACTTGAAAACTAAACTAGTGTAAAACTCAATTATACATGGTCTGTCCTGTATGTATCAAAGCCACAAACTAGTAATTTAAATTTGAAATAAGGGTACTTTCCAATACGGGTTTAGCCTGGATTAAAAAGAAAATCTCTTGTACTGGAATATCAATAGTACTAAACAAATGGTGGCAAAGGTCCTGTTCATCCATCACCGTGCTAAATGACCTATAATGACTCATAGTCAAGCTACATCTCAAATTTTAAAATTCTCATCCTTGTTTTTAAATCTCTCCATGGCCTTACCTCTCCACATCTCAGGCCATATAAACCTCCAATGTATGTGTGCTCAGCTAATTTTGGCTTTTTAAAACATCCTTAATTTTAATCACTCCACCACTGATGACAGTGCCTTGGATTATCTCGGCTATGGAACAGCCTCCTTGCACCTCTGTGCCTTTTTATTGCCTCCTTTCGCACAATGTTTAAAAATTCTTATCAGTTGACCTGGTATCCATTTGGCTTGGTGTCATATTTTGTTTTATCATATTGTGAACTACCCTGGGATATTATATTATATTAAAAAAGGTGCTTATAAATATAAAATGTTGAAGGAGACAAATCTGATTGTTGCAACTACAAAAGAATCTCTGCTGTCAACCACAATAAAGTTCGCTGCAAGGATCCTCCTCAATCATCTCCTCTGTGCTCAGAGCCCTTCCACAGCCACAGAGCAGTTTCCACCCACTTAGAGACAAAAAATGATCTTCACTGCAAGAACTACACCAAATGAGGTACATGATCTTTTTAAGACCTCACAAAAGTCTTTGACTCTATCAACTGTCAAGACTTACAAAAAAAGTCCTCCTTGAATTTGGTTAGTCTCAGAAAATGGTCATTCTTCGTTGAATCTACAATGTTAAGCAATGGAATCACCACAGATCCTCAGTGCAGAGTAGGGTCAAACAAGAATCAAGCCTCTTCTGTGCCTTCCTTGCTGCAGTACTTCCTCATCTACAGCAAATTAACTACAAGCATGGAGATAGTTTATAGAACAGATGGGAAACCATTCAACATAGAGTATCTCAAATGAAAACAACTGCAATTATTTTCACTGAACTATATTATGATAGATAAGTATGTGCTCACTGAAAAACTGAGTCTTAGGCTATCAATACCCTTTCCAAAGTACACGAGAAAATTGCCCTTTCACTAAACACTCAAAGAACTAAGGTCCACTTTCAATTGGTTCTCCCCACCTCTTGCCACTCCCCCTTCTTCAAGACAATGGACAAAGACCAGCCATGTCTTGAGATGCTTCAAATCCAATGCCAGGTCATTCCAACAAGATCAACCCCTACCGAGCCAACTTGCCTTAACTAAGTTTTTATGGAAGAAATGTAAAAAAAAATTATTATATTAAAGCTAGATTACATTTGAAACGTTTGTAATGTTAAAGTTTGCCTCAATGATTTTTCTGCTTTGGAAGATCAGTAAAACAAATGAAACAAGCTTGCTCAGCTTTATTCTAGCCTGAACTACCGCAAATGATGAAATCAAACATAAACAAACTATACAGTTAGATAATATTGGATGCCATCATTTAGAATTTAATGGTGCAGTGGTGTATCCGTACCACTGGGCCAGAGGCCTGTGTTCAAGCGACACCACAGGACGTGCTGTGCAGGGAGTTGTGCCACATGTCCAAAGGGAGGCTGGATAAAACAGAAGACACAATAAAGACAATATTCCTTGGAATGGAAAATATATATAAGCATGAGGTCCGAGCTGAAGTCTTGATAATTTAAGGAATAAAAGGAAGGTTCTGAGCAACATCATTGCTAGTTAGTCAGGTACTGGATGGCCCCAAAACCAGAATCTGAAAGAATGAATGTCAAATGAGGCAACCTACAACTTCATATCAGCCTGATCACTTGGTTGAAGCTGTAAAAGACTGTCTTGTATAAAAGTATGCCCTTTTCCTTTAAATGAAAGCTGAGAATTTACTGATCAAGTGTCCACTTTTGACTCAACGCTTGTATCTTGTATAAATCAAATATTTATTTGACTTCACTAGATTAACGTGAGTTGGCTAACTGCATAATCAAAAATTATTACAGAAAAAAGTACACTTTTGAAGGTTGTCTTGCATGCATCCAGACAATTCACAGAAGTCCCTCAGAGGGGTGCACTCAGCTGCATGTAAGTGGCATCACAAGCAGCTCTGCTATACTGGAGGGGAGGAAGACAGGAGATCATATAGTTTGGGAAAAAAGACCTTTCTGCATCTGTATCATGACTCCAGGGTGACGTCTTGCCAGGTCAAGAATGTCACCAAACAGGTCCAGGACATTAGAGATAGTAGGAACTGCAGATGTTGGAGAATCCGAGACAACAAGGTGCAGGGCTGGATGAACACAGCAGGCCAAGCAGCATCATAGGAGCAGAGAGGCTGACGTTTCGGGCCTAGACCCTTCATCAGAAACATTCTTCAGCTGGGGATGTAAACAACCAGACACTATGGTCCATGTTGTACCACTGGTATCACAGCAGTAATATATCAGGGTTACTTCGAGACGCATGTTCCAGTTACATAGAAAGGGGAAAATTAAGTGATTGAACAAATGGTTGGATAAATGATGTAGGAGGAAGGACATCAGATCGGAGGCACTGGGACCAGTTCTGGAGCAGGTGAGACTTGTGCAAAATGACAGATTATATTTTGCCCAATCAGGACTAATATCCTTGCTGGGAGGTTTGTTAGTGTTGTTCAGGAGGCTTTAAACTCAATTAGCAGATGGATGGGAACCTATGAGAGCTCAGATTCAAGGAAAATAAAACTAGTGAAAGGAAGTAAAAGCGTATTAAGCAAACACTGAAGACCGATGAAGCAATGGCAAGCATGAAATAGGACCAAAAATGAAGAACAACATTAAAAAGGCTGAAGTAAAGGCATTCTATCTGAATGAGCATTGAATTTGCAAAAAAAAATTGATGATTTACATACACAAACTCAGGTAAGTGGATTAACCAATGAAATCTACTGCAGATAAATGAACTTGGAGTAACACAGTCAGCCTGTACCCAGCTTTCTGATTGATAACACCGCCTAACTAGCATGGACTAGCTTTCTGATCTATACGGAAATAAACAAGTCATACACATTCAATCTGCAGGATTCCATCCAATTTGAGAAGGCCCTTCACCTTCAGTGAGCAGCACTATAGGGAGAAGTTGAAAACTAGGAAATTCACTGTCCTATTATGTTCAAGTTGGTGGTAAAGTCTGAAACTACATTTTGCCATGAATCAGAGAGGATTATCTATTTTTCTAAAATTTGAATTAAAAACAAACACATGAAGGTTTGATGTGGATGACAGGCCTATTCTATTCCTTTCACTATGATCTAGAACTGAACAACAAAATGCCAAGTGTTTTTATATTAGATTGAAATTTATTTTGATACATTTGAACTGTTAGAGAAGTGTAAGTGAGCTAACGCTATCGCCAAATATGGAGTTTCACGAGGAGAATAATGGGTCAACAGCAATAACAAGAAGTTAACTATCTGTAATCTTTTAAATGAATACATTGACACTACACCGTTATTTACTTTTGAAGAAGCTTGCAAGTGGCAGTGGGCAGAGGCTGGAGCAATCTGGAAAAGTAATTTATGTTTCTATTGTAGAAAAATGCCGTGCACTAACTGCTTAGTGTTTTGGCTTAGCTCAGTGTTAGCACTGCCATCTCAATCAGAAGGTCAAACGTTTGCATCCCACTTTAGGAAATTTACAACAAAATCCATTGCACATAATCATGTCCCATAATGAGATACATGATCAGAAAATTTCTTTTTGGTGGTCTTGGTTGAATGATAAAGGCTGGTCAGGGTTTCAGCACAATGTCACTGCTCTTCCAGAAGGGACTATATGTACATCTGTGTAGGCACAGTCTCAAACGTTTCACCGGAAAGACAACATCCCAAACAGTAGAGCATTCTATCAGCATCGCACTAAAGTGCCAGCCTGGATAATATACAATAAACTCTGAAATGGGACTTGAGCACATGACCTGTTGACTCGTCTTGAGATGAGATAGTAGACCTGTTAATACACAAAAAGGGGTAGACAGGTGGAGATTTTTGATGTATGTTTCTAAAAATAAAGATGATTTTTGCTTTTATTTTATGCCCAACATTTGGTAATTATAAAGACCACTTTGTAAAAAATCTTGTAGTACAAATTGCAGCACTTAATTTATAGAATGCTCCACGTAGTGGAGATTTATTTTGTTTGAGGTTAATTTGTATTTACTTTGTTGATAATGCATTATTAGAACTATTCTTTAAAAAATTATTTTGAACAGCAACACATTAAAAAACACATTACGATTGTGATTCTGCTTAATATTGATGGCTTCCTCTTGAAATAATATTGTCAAATAACTGAAGTTGATTAAATTTGTCTGAAAGCACAATAGATTGGAAACCAGAATACAAACATAGATGATTACAGACCAACAATTTAATTGAGAAGCTCCAATGTTGCAGACTCCTAAAATAAATTCATTTTAATTGCCATTTGAACTTGGAGATTGATTAAAACCTTGAAACAACCCCTTCTGTTTTCACTTATAAGAGACTGAACTACACAAGGGACTTCATTTCATCAGGTTTCCTCCTAGTACCAATGACTGTGGACGTCCGCTATGTCCTTGATGTGCAATGAAGCTCACACAAGATTAATAAAAATGACACCATTACTTGCAGGCTCTGAAGCTATCTGCAGAGGATTATTCTGCAATTCTGTGTCCAACATGTGTCACGTAGTAATAAATAGTGAATTATGCTCTCAAAGCTGAGAGTACTAAGCAGACTAATTAGAAAAAAGGAAGCTGGCTTTAGACTGTCAAAATCTAAATATGAAACATTTGCGACTGGTGCAAGAAAATGTTCCTGTTAGAATACAGAAATAGCATTGAAAGAGAAAAGATTTTGAAAATATTCACTTATGGGATGTGGGTAACACTGGCTAGGCTGACAATATTTGCCCATCCCTAGTTGTCCTGGA
The DNA here is from genome assembly GCF_021869965.1 of Rhincodon typus. NCBI lineage: Eukaryota > Metazoa > Chordata > Chondrichthyes > Orectolobiformes > Rhincodontidae > Rhincodon > Rhincodon typus. The sequence goes on along the minus strand of NW_025968770.1, from coordinate 1,318 downwards.
GGGCCCCTAGTCTTGTAGTCACTGTATACAGTTAATCCAGTTCAATTTCTAGGCGATGCTAACCTCTAGGATGTTGACTGTGGAGGATTCAGTAATGTCAATGCCATGGAATGTTAAGGGGCAATGGTTAGATTGCCTCTTATTGGGTATGGTCATTAGCTAATGTCTGAGTGGCCCCAATGTTATTTGCCATTTTACGCAATGTTCAGCACCATTCAGATGAAATCATTGGCAAACTTTCCCACTTCTGACCTTGTGATGGAGGGAAAAATCATTGAAGAAGAAGCTGCATATGGTTGATCATTGGATGCTATACCGAAGCACTTCTGAGGAGATATCTTGGAACTGAGATAACTCACTTCCAACACATTATGGCCATCTTCATTTACACCAGGTAGGACACCAGCCAGTGGACAGCATTCCCCTAATTTCCAATGACTTCAGTTTGGCTATGGCTCCTTGACGCCACACTGAAGTCAAATGCAGCCTTGATGCCAAGAGGTGTCACTCTCAACTCACTCTAGAATTCTATTTTTATCAATAAACACTTTTTGTCAGTGAACGCGACTAATGACATCAGGAGCTGAGTGGCTCTGGCAGAATCCAGAGTGGGCATCTGAGCAGGTCATTGCTGAGCAGGTGTTGTTTGAGAGCTTGGTTAGTGACACATTCTACCACTTGACTGATGATCGGGAGTAGACTGAAGGGGCAGCGCTTGCCTGGGTTGGACTTATCTTGCTTTTTGTGAACAGGACATACCTAGATAGCTGTTCTGAAGGGCAATATCCAAAACGTTGACTGCTCCTTTCCTCCAGATGCTGCCTGGTCTGCTGTGTTGTTCCAGCCTCCTGTTAGTCTATCTTGGATTCCAGCATCTGCTGTCTTTTTTTGTCTCTAGCCAAGTATTCTCTCAGAACAGTCTCTCTCAAATTTCTACCACAGAATACTGAGGGGTTAAAACCTTGCAGAACCCTTAAAAAATGTATCTTTTAAAATCTAGAATATTGTAATTTTATTGAATTACCTCAGTGTAAAATTGAGTGGAATCTAGTTTTGAGACTAGTGTGGAAACAGATTTAAAAAAGTGAGAGGTACTTTTACTTAGGGGCACATAACTTTGTTCTTCTCAAACTATTAAATATGCATACACAATCAAAGCACCAAATATTATGGGCAGGTGGGTAGAACGATCTTCCATGCTCCACCTTTTGGGTGATATATATTTAAAGTCACTCATACAACATTTCACTCTGAACTAGGAACATCATTCGATTTCTGATCTTCATCCCCTGTCACAGACCAGGCCAAAAGTGGTGCC
>NW_025968769.1:10847-20512 GCF_021869965.1 Rhincodon typus | reverse complement strand
CTGCTCCTATGATGCTGCTTGGCCTGCTGTGTTCATCCAGCCCTGCACCTTGTTGTCTCTATAACTGAAATGGTTTCTGGTTTTACAAATAATGATAATCAGCAAGAAGATTTCACTGATAACACAGTGTGAAGCGGGAGAAACACAGCAGGCCAGACAGCTTCAGAGAAAGAGGAAAGTTGGCGTTAACTTTACGGCTCCCCTGATGCTGCCTGGCCTGCTGTGTTCCTCCAGCTCCACACTGTGTTGTCTCTGGTTCCAGCATCTGCAGTTCTTGCTATCTAGGAGAAGATTTCACTGTACCATTACAATACAAAATCAACATCCTTTCTTTGTGTACTAGAAATACTGGAACATTCTTCAATATTCGCTGAAAAGTAAATACATATTATTCATTTTACATTAAATAGATCTGTCATATTTTAGTGTCTACAGTTTATTTTCAACAAGTGGGGAACTCCTTGATTCTCTAAAGTTGACTTAAGTGTCCCTTAGGTCATATTCACATTGTTTCTCCTGCTCAATATGAAATGTTTGAGATTTTCAAAGAGACATATGGGAAAGGCACTGCAGTGAAGAACTCAATTCTTTAAAGAAAGCACTCTCTGTTCCAAAGAAGTATGCTTTGCACCACAGACTCATTTTAGAAGGGTTAACAGGTTAGACTCTTAACATTAAAGAGAAAGTTGACAGCAATGGGATAGGAATTAAGCAGCTAATACCTACCTCCATTTCTTTATTTTCATATTTGTATGCATTTTTTGTTCCTTGGCTTTTCCTTCGAAGTTTTTTGAGCTCTGCTTGTGATTTCTCAAGAGAATCCAATTTAGTTCTATGTTCTGTTTGGTATTTTTTAAGAGTGGCCTGCAAGGAAAATTGTATCAATTGAATCAATCTGCAGTTTTTTGGACTCCAAAAATCTTCAATTGACATGAATAATAGCTGAATATTGTGCCTGGTTGAAGTATTTAGGAGTGTTCAAACCTACTGAAATTCAGATAAGCATTAGGTTTCTCTTCTGGAAATGGCCAATATACATTGTTAATCTTTGTTTCTAATTTTAAAAAATGAGAGTACAAATTGCATCAAGTCCCACTCACATATCACTCCTGTTCTCACTGAACCACTGCTTCCAATTAAGTAATGGCGTGATTTTGAAATCCGGAACCCTGTTTCCAGGTTGTGCTATGGACTTGTCCTCCCTTTCTTTTTAGCACTCCAGTTCCAAATCCTCATATTTGCACACTTCCACCTCTGGCCTCTTAAACAGACCTGATTTTAATCCTTTACAAATGGCAGCCATCCCTTCAGTTGCCAAGGCAATAAGGTGTGGAACCCTAAACTTCCCCAAAACCCTTTATCTTTTTCTCTTTAAAGGTACTCTTAAGGCCTACTGTTGTGACCATTTTCTTTTGGTTATTTGCCCTAATATTTCTGTACGCACCTCTGCACTGAATTTTGCTTTATGAAGCTCCTGAAAGGTGCCGTGGGACATTTTATCATTCCAAAGATGATAAATAAATGACAGTCATGTTTGAACTGTTAATACAGCATCTGAAAATTAAATTGAATGGTATTTCTCTGATCTTAGAGTAGCCCTTCATTTTTTGGTTAGAGGATGATATTCTGAGACAAAAATGTTGGCAGGAGTTTACATATCTTTGACATATAAAGTGCTTTTATTTGGCATTTCAATTCTTCCTGCAGTTCAAATACCTTAAAAAAATAAGAAACCGGCTTCTAAAACTGAAAACTTTATGCAAACAAATTCTATACTTGTGCTACGTTACTGATAGATCAAAATCAAATTTCCACTGGATTTATTTTTACAGAAGTAAAAAGTGCTTTGCAAAGCTATTTTATGACAGCCGTATCCTGTTTCAGGTACACAAGCAGTTCCTCAGCTCTGAGAGTGTTCCGCTCTGTCAATCTGTACGTAAATTGGAATATAATGCAGGACAATGTAACACAACCATTTGTAAGTACAGGAAATGTTTATATATCAGGTCTTTAAAATTACACCTCTGTATGGGATTGGATGAGGATTCAGTAGTTGAAAAAGTTGAAAATTTTCCGAGCTATTGAGGTTACATTTGTAGTTTGTTACAGAAGTACAGTCATCAGTAATCATAACTTTGACTTAGCTACAGTCATAGAATTAAAACATTAGATACTTACGTTCATGTATTTCACATCCTGATCAGTTTTTTTCTCCAATTCACTGATGATATCTTTGTGAAATTTCCTAAACTTGAAGATGGAGAAAAAAAGCTTTTAATGAGATACCCCAATAACTGTCAGAAAACCAAAGTGACTAAATAGTGATGGAACAGTTTATATCTCAAAAAAATATTCCCTCAAGTCCAGTCACCATTGATTTTCTAGCTAATGATTGGGCAGCAGGAAGAGATGATATTCATGCAAAATTTCCAAAAAACTGTTCTAGGCAAAAATTGAAGGGATAGCAGTGTAAATTTCTCAATAGCTTTATTGGAGTTTCTTGAAACCAATATTTAACTTCCATGGGTGACGAAATCAAATAAATTCCCTCCTACACGTTTGAGTTCGTCATGGCCCTGAATTCTCTATTCAAAATATAGGTGAGGATCATCCCTTTGACATGTCTTCATAACTAGACATCAAAAGATCCATGAGCATCTTAAAACTAATCAATCAATCTGCTTTTTTTTTTTCCAAATGCTTGGTAAATATCGTGCACCTACTGAACAACATCCTACTATTAAGATCAGGAACAAAGGGAACAGAACCAGGCTATTGCGTTTAACTTCTGAAAATATAATAATCTTGAAGTTTCAGTTGCAAGGCAAAAGTAAAACATTTAAAGCTATTTTAAAGATTATAAAACTAAAATGTTTATTATGTACTTACATGGTCTTCCATATCCATGTTGATTTTCTTGTGTACTTCAGAAATTTCCATTAGGACTTGTCCTATGGGAACAATTGCAGATTCTTAAATACTTTGTTTTAAAAAGAAGTGATTTGCGCACAGTTTTCCCCCTTTGTAAGTAATCTTAAATTCCAAGTGTATCTTCACTGCTGAAAGCAGAGACATCTATTTCCTGGCCTCCATCCATTCAACAACTCCTGAATGTTGTTTATGAAAGATAATCCACATTTGCTTCTGTGCTTATTTTTCCCCATTTGAAAGCTAGTTTGTAATTAGTTTGGCTAAGACAAGAAATTGAACAGAACAGTCAATATTGAAAATGGCATCTTCTGACAGTGAGTGGGCTTAAATTTTTAGGGCCATTGGGAGGTTCCAAATATAACATCTCTAGCTAAATCAACAAGGGCCTTCTTGGCTTCAACTCATCGGCAGGCGATTTTGCTTAATCAGCACAGGGATGTAGTGGATAGCTGATCCCATAGTGAAGTAATACCAAGGTTGCAGATAACAACCTTTACATCTAATTATACTATAATCCCAAGGGGATAGAACATTCTTAGAATGTCACAGACTCAGTCCTATTTCCAAGCGTGTCCCATATCAGTAGCCATTGCTGATGACAATCCATTTGTTATCATAATGTCCATTTTGTATTATTCCTTTAAGCCATTATTGTAGTTTAAATATCACCATTTCTCTCACTATCAATGCCACCACTCTTCAAATTTGTTAGAAGCATAGAGCTGCTCCAAGGGAGAGGTGATCTGGTAGTTTAATCAAGCAACCACGGCTTGCCCTTTTCTTCTTTACAGAAGATACTAGGAGACCAGGGGATAGAGGAAATTACATAGCAGGAGGTACATTGGCACGGTTGGAACTGTCCAACCAGAGTGAGTGAGTGGTGATAAGTAAAAGAGATTGAAATAGCGTTCTGGGACAGGACATAGCATTGGAGAGCTGAAGAATAGTAATTGAGAAGAGCCAAATCCACATACTCATTCTGCTTGGGTAGGGCCTTGATTGTGCAGGCTCCTTTATCTTTTAATTGGCTTATGGACACTGAAGTTTGCTGGTGATGTGACATAATCTATAGGGCTGGGCAAAGTGCTTAAAAAGGTAAATGGCAAACTGTGGACATTATCAGAGGGAACAACGAGTGACAAGAATGGACTTGAGGCTGGCAACAATTACTATGGATGTGGAGTCCTTGAGCTGTTTGACTTCTATCCATCGGGAGTATTAGTCAATAACTACAAGGAAGAGATTCCCATGGAAGTCAAAAAGGTACATTCCCAGGCATTCCCATGGTGGCTCTGATTGTGAAAAGTGCACATTAGACAACTAGTGACAATGGCTGCAATGGTGTTTGAAATGGCTAACACCAGACAGCGTTGCAGGCCTGTGCTCACCATTTAGAGAGGCATTTGTGGCTTTGGTGTAGGCAATAGAAAATGTCTCTCATTTTCATTTGGAGAAACTATAACCCTATTCCTATTGGGAAGCAGTTGTTGTAGTAAGGGGAGGCATTTGCAGTCCTCAAAATATTGACAAAAATCTGCACAGGCAGTATACGAAGGCAAACCACTGGAGCAATATTCCCAAAACTGAACTCAGTGTCAGTTTCCTATTCATTCCTGATCTGGTGTAACCACTGAGTGGATGCTGGAATGAAGTAGAAAGTAAGTCCCAGGGCAGATTTCATGAACATGAAAAATATCCTGGAATTTAGCCAGTTTTCACAAGACTTTGGGACATGATGTCAGCAGTGCTCTGGATGTGTTCAGAGGCAGTATTAAAGGGCATCAGTGAAAATTATATTCTGATGGGATTTTCACAAGCTGATTTATACTCACAATGGTCACCAAATGCTAGTGGTCAACTGAATAACAAATCTGAGACCATAAACAGAATTGCTCAGAAGCCACCATGATTGCAAGGGTTTTCTTTGGTGATCACTGCACAGCATTGCTATCTCAATTATGCCCAAGAATCACTGGAGTTAAGTCTGTGGTCGTTGCATATTCCAAATGGCTGCTGCCTTGAGGATCCAAATTAATCCTGATCCAACCACTATGTTACCCAGGAAGTGGATGAAAGCCTGGTAAAGACACATTTATGTTTGGTCAGCATTCTGTGGACACAGGAGTATGGCCCTTGAACAATGATAATGCTCCAACACCATGGAGCCACAGATGAAGTCACGACAGATGACATCAAGGCCTTTAAGGATTAGTTACGGGGTGAAAGATTTCCAGCACAGATGCCACACCAAACACCAGGCAGTTGAAACAATTTCTGCTAAAAAAGATGTGATGAAAGTTGTTAGGAGTTTGTTTAACAGGAGATGACAAAACCCTCCGGTAGCAGAAGCCAGTTTTCCTGCTCCAGATGATCTCCTGTCGGTGGGCAGACTTGGAGCCTTCATCTGCCTGCCCAGACACCATTTATAAAGAAAATGTTGGAAAGGATGCCTTTATTTCCAGCATGGAGGAAAAGGTGGGCTATACCGTTGGGATGCTCAACACCCAAAAATATGATGAGACCATATTCTTGTGAACTGCATAACTAGGTGAGTTGAGATTTTAATCTATCTAGTGGAGTCAAAGCATCAGATGTGAAAGACGTGGTATATCAAAGTTCAAGACAATCTAAGACAGGAAACTAGTAATATGAGAAAGAAGAGTACAGGATGGCAGGAAAGGGACAAAGATAAAGAGAAACCTATGAATGGACCAAAAATCAAGACTAGATCTTATAAAAATAACAAAGAAAAAGCAAAGAAAAAAAACTCTTTGAAAGCATGTAGTGTTCTCAAATTAAACAAATTGATGGCACACATTGAAATCAATAAATATAATCAGATAGCCATTACAGAGATGTGGCTGCAGGGTGACAAGCACAGAGTTCTGAATATTTCAGGAAATGTGATATTCAAGAAGCATAGGAAGCTAGGTATAGGTGGCGAGGTAGCACTGTTAAATCAAGGATAGCATTTGTGCTAAAGTTAGAGATGACTTTCATTCAGAAGATCAGGATGTAGAATCAGTTTGGATGGAGATGAGGAATAGTAAGGAAAAGTAGTCACTAGTGAGAGTGGTCTACTGCCCCTAAAGTAACCATATAAATGTAGGATGAACAGTTCAGTAAAAAAACAAAAAAATTGGATGCGCGTGGTAAAGAAATGGCAATATCAGGGTGACTTTAAATCTACGTATAAACTGAAAAAAAATCAGATTGGCAGTAGTAGCCTGGATGAGAAGCTCAGAATGCTTTTGAGATTGGTTGTTGCAACATATTCTAGAACCAGACAGCTGGTTATATTAGACTTTGGATTATGTCATAGGACAGGATAAATGATCTTAGAGTAGAGGAAAGGCACCCCTTGCTAGCAGTGACCATAAGATGATTGAATTTTGCATCCAATCGGAGAAGATGGAGTCCAAGACTGATATTTCAAGGGCAATGACGTGGGTATGCATGCTGAGTTAATTGAAGACTACTGGCATTCTAGACCAGGGATAAATCAAGAGAGACAGTGACAGACCTGAAAAGGGGATATTTCAGAATATTGAAGATAAGTAGGTTTCTACTTCAAAGAAAAATTCGAAAGAGAAGAGCCACCATCTGTGGTTAACTAAAGGGAAAGCATCAAATTTAAGGAAAAAGCATATAACAATGACTGGCAGATCAGATGATTGGTCAGAATGTAAAGAAAAGCAGAGTGACTAAAATATTGCTCAAGAAAAAGGAATGAAAGTATTAGAAGAAGCTAGCTAAAAATGAATAACGAGTTTCTACAGGTATTTGAAAAGGACAAAAAGTAAGTGTTGGTTCTCTCAAGAATGAGGAGCTAATAGTAGATAAAGAAATTATAGATGAAATCAACAAATATTAAATTCTTTACTACAGGGAATATAGAAGCATTCCAATAATAGTTGTGATCAGGAGGTGAAAGGGACTTGGTGAAATTATAAACCTGAAGGAAGTGTACAAAGCAAAACTGATGGAGCCGTGGATGGACAGGTCTCTGGGTTCAGATGGACAAAGCACTTTAAGAGAGGTGGTTAATGAGCATCAGATGCATTGAAGTTAAGTTTCAAGAATTATCCTGAATCTGAAAATGTTTCATCAGACAGGCAAGTAACAAATATAATCCTGTAGGCAAAATAAAAGGAAACTATAGGTCAACCAGCTCAACATCTATTGTGAAAAGTGTCATAATTGATCATTAAAGAGGTTATAGTTGGGTAAAAGTCAAGTTAATTGGGAAGAGTCAGCATCGTTTCATAAAAGGGAACTCATTTTTAACTAGAGATAACAAGGTGTAGAGCTGGATGAACACAGCAGGCCAAGCAGCATCAGAGGAGCAGGAAGGCTGACGTTTCGGGCCTAGACCCTTCTTCAGAAATCATTTTTAACTAATTTGTTGGATTTCTTTAAAGCATTAACAAATGCTCTGGCAAGCCTAAAGAACTTCAAGTTAGCTTGAAGCTCAAAAGCTTGTAGTTCCAAATATACAGTTAACAGTAGAGAATTTCACCATCACAATGTGTCATGAATGAGTTATCAAAAAAACTACAGATAAAAGGAAAAACTGCAGACATACAACACTTGGATTTCCAGAAGGTCAAACTGCCATAAAAGGTTATTGTGGATAATAAAAGTTCATGTGTACATAGTATCATATTTGCATGTTTACAAGATTGATTGGCTCACAGAAAACAGAGCATGCATCCAAATGGGTCTTTATCTGATTGACAGGATGTGACAAGGGGAATGCTGAAGGGGTCTACTGGGACTTAAACATTTTATAAATTTACATCATTAACTTAGATGAGGGGACTGAAGGCATGGTAGCTAAATTTCTATTTGCCACAATGATAGGTAAGCAAATAAGTTTAATGACTTAAGGTTACAGATGGATATAGTTGGTTGAGTAAGTAGACAAAAATCTGGCTGATGGAGTATAATGTGGGAAAATGTGAAGTTGTTCAAGTTCGCAGGAAGAATAAAAAAGCAGAGTTACTCAAACAGAGAACGTCTGCAGAATTCTGAGGCACACAGGGGGACCTAAATGTTTTAATGCATGAATCAGAAAAAAAGTTAGAATGCAGATCTGCACATAATCATGGCAGCTGGTGGTATTGGGCAGAATTGAACATAAAAGAATGTCTGCTTCACTTAAACAGGATATTGGCAAGACCACAACTTAAATACTGTGTGCAGTTTTAGTCTCCTTTAAGGAGGATGCAAATACATTGAAGGTGGTTCCAACGATGTTCACTAGATTGAAAACTGGAATGAATGGATTGTCTCATGGACATAAGTTGGACAGTCTGGACTTAGAGTCAGAGTCTGTTTCAATTGGAGTTTAGAAGAGGGAGTGGTGACTTGATTTAAGTGCATAAAGTCTTGAATAGTCTTGACAAGGTGGATGTGATCCTTTTGTGGGTGAATCTAGGCCTGGGGGGCTCTATTTTAAACTTAAGTGTTGTCCTTTTAGTACAGAGCTGAGATTTTGTTTCTTCTTCGAGGGTTGTGCCACTTTGGAACACTGTCTCAGAAGATGGCTAAAGTAGGTTCATTGAATGTTTTTAAGCAGAGGTATATAGATTCTTGTTCGGCAAGAAAATAAAGGTTATCGGGGTAGATAAATGTAGAATTCAAAACCAAAACACGATCGTATTGAATGGTGGACCACGTTTAGGAGTCAAATGACCTGTCGCTGCTGTTGCACAAGTTGCTGAGAATTGGATGAGCCTGCCCTCACCAATTTGGCTACTCCAAGGAACTTTGCATCAAGTAACTATTTAACTATGTCTTGAAGGCTTTTGATCCTTATTTCAGCCTGACAGACAGATTCAGAAATTCACAGGCAAAATCCAGTCCAATAATCATTGTTCTAACTAGTCTATCCAAATGATGTATACGTGATTATCTGAGAATATTGCCACAATTTGGAAGTAGTAGCTTTATCAAGAGGTTTCATTTTAGATAAGGCTTTTGGTCATCTATTACTCAAGGCAAACATATAGCCAAACAGCATAAACATGATTGTAAGTAATTATAGTGGTGTTTGGGGGTTTATGTAACAACTTTAGCAGCATAGCTAGGTCGTGTAGGAATTTAGTTGAGGTGAAGTTTGTCTCAGTTATCAGAATGAAATAATCTGGCCCAAGTTGATAATAGTTTTAATTTAGCAAGTTTATTTCACTGGCAACAGTGAAAATTCCTGGAATTCTTGAAATTGTCACACTGAGGGGTTAGGCTGATAAGATATCCAGGATTCCAGAGAAAGAGATCTCATTCCAGGCTGACAGTATTGCTGCTGCTATTGAGATTGTCTTGGAACATTTGAGCCTTCTTTCCCTTTGTTATACTGTAAGAGGAATACAGGCACATGTTTTGGGACATTCCCTTAGTGATACACAAGGTGGGAGCAGGGAATATTTTTAATTTATTTGTTAGTCTGCTTGTCTGTAAACGACATGTCTCAAAACTAGTTGACAGATTTAAACAAATATTCGGTACTCCAAAAGGGTACGCCTCAAGGAAGAGCAAATTAATTTTTGCAGAACATGCAGGTCCAAATCCTAGGATTTTTTTTAAAAGAATCAATTAGCATTGGGAGTTAGGGCAAACTGACCTAAAAAAAAAGTAGAGATAACAAGGTGTAGAGCTGGATGAACACAGCAGGCCAAACAGCATCAGAGGAGCAGGAAGGCTGATGTTTCGGGCCCAGACCCTTCTTCAGC
>NW_025968769.1:0-10447 GCF_021869965.1 Rhincodon typus | reverse complement strand
CAGCTCTACACCTTGTTATCTCAGATTCTCCAGCAGCTGCAGTTCCCACTATCTCTAAAAAAAAGTACTTCGTTGTCTTATTTAGAATGATGTTGATTATTTTAGAATGTTGCAGATTTTCTCAGATGCAGTAGTGTAATGTGTCGCAGCTACCAAAATATGAGCAAAGTTTTCAGAGCAGGCTGCTGAATATAGTTTGGACTGAAGTCCTTAGGGAGATGGAAACTTAAAACAAAGTACTTTTAGGGAATCAACCAGACAGAAGAAAAGCATCGAGGAAGATTAAATCATCCTAATGGCATCGAATTAACAGTATTAGGGTTTGCATTCTACTCAGCGCCCTCTTCACTTCTAAGATCTGTCACTAATTGTCAGCTATATTTTCCCAATTCAATTCAGCTCTCACTTATGTGACATAAGCCAGTCAGAATGGACAATGTGCAATGTGTGCTGAAGCTCTAGGGGAGTTCCGAAAAGGTCCGATGCACTTTCTTGAAGTCTACTTACCACCCTCCAGTACCAGCCCTACAAAAACTTGGCAAGAATGGCCAAGGACGAGAATTTTCCTCTGTTTGATTAGGTTCCTAAAGTTCAATGCAGTGGATTGAACCACCCCTGTAAGACTTTGCTTTTTGAAGCAGAATGAATAAATTCCAGGCCTTGGCAAGTCTAAAGAATTTCATCAAGTTAGTGTGAACTTCAAAAGCTTGTACTTCCAAGTATGCACTTAACAATAGAGAATTTCACCACCACAATAGGTCTCACTAATGAGTCATCAACAAAACTATACATTAACTACACAAAGAAGTGTAAGGAATAATTTTTCCTCCAGCAGACTGCAATCTTGTACTATTTATCATGTCATACACAAGTTAGAGATTCACAAGCCACTCCTTAATGCAATCTTCCCCATTTGCCTAGCAACAAAACAGACTGTTTAGTAAACATCAATACTTGTCCAATGTGCAAAACCTAGGGAGCTCAATGCAATACAGGCAGGTGAGTGGAATGTTGCAAAAGTGGAGTATAATGATTGCACAAATCTAGGATTACTCATAAATGATTAACGCAACATTGCAGTCAAAAGGAAATCTAAGAGAGGAATTGTTTGTTCAATAACTTCCGTGACCTTGCACAAGTGCAAAAATACAAAGTATTTGATTCGTTTTTGAAAAATATTTCACCACCTTGAGTGATCTGCCAAAATACATGTTCTTCTCTTCAGAGACACCCAGCTAGTATTTACCCAATATTAAGTGTACTTGGTATTACTGCAGTCAATGACGAAGCTTCAGGATAAATGGAATACCTCCACTTGGTGATGAGTCAAGATTACGCAGGATGGGTCTCCATTCAGGCAAGAATGCTGTCATTCATTTAAAAAGGAAGTTCAGTAATTATTTCTACATCTAGTTTCTTGTTTGAGATGATGCAATTTCGTATAATGTTTTTATTTTGTACCAACTCATTGATACGCATCTCCGCATTTTTTAACTATTTTATAAAAACATTCCTACCTGACACCAATTCCATTAATGTTATTTTAATATTAAAATCATTTAAGGGAAAATGATTTGCATTTCAATCTATAGAAATTGGGAACATTTGGGAAAAGCCCTTGTTTTCCCAAAATGTTTTCATAGCCCCTGCCAATTTCAATGGAAATTCTCAAATTAATGATAGCTCTGCTATTGAGTACTGAAGGAATATTGAAGCAGAACTTTGCCTCCTTTTTTTGTGATTCACATTATGTACTTTTTTTTAATAGAAAAAACATGTTGGGGCACAGCTTTCCTTTTCCTAATGTGGCTAGAATAATGGCAAGTATGGTGAAAAATTAATGAGAGAATGGAAAAAACCAGATTCTCAACTTAGAGAAAGAAACGTTTTCCCCACAAGCCATAAATGGCAACTTTAGAGCTTGCTCATGGGTGCCTGCTATCTTATTTCTATGTATTTGCAAATCATTAATATTCCAACATAGCTCCATGAAACTAAATAGCACAAATTAACGACTGGTAATGACAGCAGGTGGCGGCTGCAGATTGCTGAATACTTGGTCAGACCATTATGCATCTGTTTCTTCTGGACAATGACCCTGCATGTCAGGTGCAACGGCAAGCCACCTGACTTAGCACATCATGACTACTCTCATATCAACTCAAACATCATTACAGGCCTTTGGCACTTTAGATTGTCATGCACCTATGGCTTGCATGCCTCTGCTAGATTGTTTTGTGCACAGGGACAGCCAAGTTCCCATGCATTTACACAGGATGCTTTTGAGTTGAGATGACTCCTATTTCTTATGGTTCTTAGCTTGTTCCCTTAATACTCATTCACTTTAGCGCTTACTTGGATGCTGCCAGCTCTATGATGCTCACATTACTTTCTCAGCAATCAGTTACAGGCTGCCCACCTTTGGTGATTTAGCTTGCCTTTTGTGCATTGGGACAGCAGGCAGTTTATGATGTCAGGGAACAGTGAACAGTGAACAGGCAATCTGACAGTCAGATAGGGATTGGACATGCTTCTGGCACACCAGCTGTAACATGTGCCAGCAGCAAATCTGACATAATCCCACAGGACCATAGGACTGCTTTTTCATTAGATCGAGATGACGGGTAGTGAGTGTTTAACTTGAGGACCACCACACCTCAAGCGAGGAGTAAGGCTGAAAAGCACCCTCAGCCAGTGCAGGAACTGAACCTATGCTAATGTCACTCTGCCTTGCAAGCTGACTGTCCAGCCCACTGAACTCTCATCCCAATGTACGTGTCAGCTAAACTATTCAAGTCTCTGAATTGGATTTGAGCACAGCACCAATGTTTTAAATTCATTACATTTTCACTTTTTTTAAAGAATATGCTGCATAATGATTTATAAATTTGAAAATTCATGGTTTCCAAGTACACTAATTCACTAATGTCCTTTATGGAAAGAAGTCAGTTATCCTTGCCTAGTCAGAAGAGATGGCTCACTAACCTATAACTGATAAAATTACTACTCTACAATTAGATCAGTTCTCAGTTCACAGTTTTCTTCTTCTATAATTTGCAATTGTCTAGCCAAAAAGCTCTGAACATGCAAAGTCCCAACTTTGTGTTATACCAGAGAGGTGTCTAGTGAGCCACCAACACTTGCAAAATTTGAGTTCAGTCAAGAAGGTAACTTAAAACCAAACTCAAAGATCATTGTTTAATGCATGTTTTCTAAGCAGAAATAGGAGGCTTCTTTTCACAATTTTTTTTGCTTAAAAATATCTACAGATAATCAGAAGTCAATATCAAAGTAACTCCAATATTTTAAATTTATTACATTTTAACATGATAATTTTAAGACCATGCTGCACAAAGAGCTATACATTTAAAAATTCATGGTTTCCAAGTACACAAATTCACTAATGTCATTCAAGAAAGGAAACATGTCTTCCTTCCCTAGTCTGGCCTACTTGTGACTCCAAATTCACAACAATGCGGCTGACACTTAACTGCTTTTTGGCCTAGAAGGCCAGCCAGTTCAAGGAGCAGTTAGAGACAGACAACAAAAGTGAGACCAACCACTGATGCTCACATTCCGTGAACAGATTAAAAAAGACAACTTTGTGACTATATTCCAACAAGGTGTGATTTAAAGACACGGAGTTAAAAGCAGAGTGATTGGCCTGCTGTCAATTTCAGGATTCACTTTCAATACACCTTCATTTTGCAAGATTATGGCCTTTTTTGGTGTTTGGGGCGAGGACAGAGAAAGGGAACAGAATACATCACATTATGCTAGGAATGAACAACACCCAAATTCTTTAAATATACATTAGGTTAATCATCGCAAATGATCTGCCAGGCTGTGTCACAAAGCTAAGAAATCTTGTGATAGGTTACTTGCTTTGCCATTTCTGCAAATAAGTAGATTGATTTCAAGACTCCATATTTTTGTGGAGGAGAAATGGAAGGCACCAAACAGACATTTAAGTAAACTCTGGGGTATATCATTACAATGACCCTTTGATCCATAACTCTCCTATAAAGATGGTCGGGGGAAAGGAAAGGAGGCTTTCTCCAATGTCTAGATATTGTAGACTTGAAAACTAAACTAGTGTAAAACTCAATTATACATGGTCTGTCCTGTATGTATCAAAGCCACAAACTAGTAATTTAAATTTGAAATAAGGGTACTTTCCAATACGGGTTTAGCCTGGATTAAAAAGAAAATCTCTTGTACTGGAATATCAATAGTACTAAACAAATGGTGGCAAAGGTCCTGTTCATCCATCACCGTGCTAAATGACCTATAATGACTCATAGTCAAGCTACATCTCAAATTTTAAAATTCTCATCCTTGTTTTTAAATCTCTCCATGGCCTTACCTCTCCACATCTCAGGCCATATAAACCTCCAATGTATGTGTGCTCAGCTAATTTTGGCTTTTTAAAACATCCTTAATTTTAATCACTCCACCACTGATGACAGTGCCTTGGATTATCTCGGCTATGGAACAGCCTCCTTGCACCTCTGTGCCTTTTTATTGCCTCCTTTCGCACAATGTTTAAAAATTCTTATCAGTTGACCTGGTATCCATTTGGCTTGGTGTCATATTTTGTTTTATCATATTGTGAACTACCCTGGGATATTATATTATATTAAAAAAGGTGCTTATAAATATAAAATGTTGAAGGAGACAAATCTGATTGTTGCAACTACAAAAGAATCTCTGCTGTCAACCACAATAAAGTTCGCTGCAAGGATCCTCCTCAATCATCTCCTCTGTGCTCAGAGCCCTTCCACAGCCACAGAGCAGTTTCCACCCACTTAGAGACAAAAAATGATCTTCACTGCAAGAACTACACCAAATGAGGTACATGATCTTTTTAAGACCTCACAAAAGTCTTTGACTCTATCAACTGTCAAGACTTACAAAAAAAGTCCTCCTTGAATTTGGTTAGTCTCAGAAAATGGTCATTCTTCGTTGAATCTACAATGTTAAGCAATGGAATCACCACAGATCCTCAGTGCAGAGTAGGGTCAAACAAGAATCAAGCCTCTTCTGTGCCTTCCTTGCTGCAGTACTTCCTCATCTACAGCAAATTAACTACAAGCATGGAGATAGTTTATAGAACAGATGGGAAACCATTCAACATAGAGTATCTCAAATGAAAACAACTGCAATTATTTTCACTGAACTATATTATGATAGATAAGTATGTGCTCACTGAAAAACTGAGTCTTAGGCTATCAATACCCTTTCCAAAGTACACGAGAAAATTGCCCTTTCACTAAACACTCAAAGAACTAAGGTCCACTTTCAATTGGTTCTCCCCACCTCTTGCCACTCCCCCTTCTTCAAGACAATGGACAAAGACCAGCCATGTCTTGAGATGCTTCAAATCCAATGCCAGGTCATTCCAACAAGATCAACCCCTACCGAGCCAACTTGCCTTAACTAAGTTTTTATGGAAGAAATGTAAAAAAAAATTATTATATTAAAGCTAGATTACATTTGAAACGTTTGTAATGTTAAAGTTTGCCTCAATGATTTTTCTGCTTTGGAAGATCAGTAAAACAAATGAAACAAGCTTGCTCAGCTTTATTCTAGCCTGAACTACCGCAAATGATGAAATCAAACATAAACAAACTATACAGTTAGATAATATTGGATGCCATCATTTAGAATTTAATGGTGCAGTGGTGTATCCGTACCACTGGGCCAGAGGCCTGTGTTCAAGCGACACCACAGGACGTGCTGTGCAGGGAGTTGTGCCACATGTCCAAAGGGAGGCTGGATAAAACAGAAGACACAATAAAGACAATATTCCTTGGAATGGAAAATATATATAAGCATGAGGTCCGAGCTGAAGTCTTGATAATTTAAGGAATAAAAGGAAGGTTCTGAGCAACATCATTGCTAGTTAGTCAGGTACTGGATGGCCCCAAAACCAGAATCTGAAAGAATGAATGTCAAATGAGGCAACCTACAACTTCATATCAGCCTGATCACTTGGTTGAAGCTGTAAAAGACTGTCTTGTATAAAAGTATGCCCTTTTCCTTTAAATGAAAGCTGAGAATTTACTGATCAAGTGTCCACTTTTGACTCAACGCTTGTATCTTGTATAAATCAAATATTTATTTGACTTCACTAGATTAACGTGAGTTGGCTAACTGCATAATCAAAAATTATTACAGAAAAAAGTACACTTTTGAAGGTTGTCTTGCATGCATCCAGACAATTCACAGAAGTCCCTCAGAGGGGTGCACTCAGCTGCATGTAAGTGGCATCACAAGCAGCTCTGCTATACTGGAGGGGAGGAAGACAGGAGATCATATAGTTTGGGAAAAAAGACCTTTCTGCATCTGTATCATGACTCCAGGGTGACGTCTTGCCAGGTCAAGAATGTCACCAAACAGGTCCAGGACATTAGAGATAGTAGGAACTGCAGATGTTGGAGAATCCGAGACAACAAGGTGCAGGGCTGGATGAACACAGCAGGCCAAGCAGCATCATAGGAGCAGAGAGGCTGACGTTTCGGGCCTAGACCCTTCATCAGAAACATTCTTCAGCTGGGGATGTAAACAACCAGACACTATGGTCCATGTTGTACCACTGGTATCACAGCAGTAATATATCAGGGTTACTTCGAGACGCATGTTCCAGTTACATAGAAAGGGGAAAATTAAGTGATTGAACAAATGGTTGGATAAATGATGTAGGAGGAAGGACATCAGATCGGAGGCACTGGGACCAGTTCTGGAGCAGGTGAGACTTGTGCAAAATGACAGATTATATTTTGCCCAATCAGGACTAATATCCTTGCTGGGAGGTTTGTTAGTGTTGTTCAGGAGGCTTTAAACTCAATTAGCAGATGGATGGGAACCTATGAGAGCTCAGATTCAAGGAAAATAAAACTAGTGAAAGGAAGTAAAAGCGTATTAAGCAAACACTGAAGACCGATGAAGCAATGGCAAGCATGAAATAGGACCAAAAATGAAGAACAACATTAAAAAGGCTGAAGTAAAGGCATTCTATCTGAATGAGCATTGAATTTGCAAAAAAAAATTGATGATTTACATACACAAACTCAGGTAAGTGGATTAACCAATGAAATCTACTGCAGATAAATGAACTTGGAGTAACACAGTCAGCCTGTACCCAGCTTTCTGATTGATAACACCGCCTAACTAGCATGGACTAGCTTTCTGATCTATACGGAAATAAACAAGTCATACACATTCAATCTGCAGGATTCCATCCAATTTGAGAAGGCCCTTCACCTTCAGTGAGCAGCACTATAGGGAGAAGTTGAAAACTAGGAAATTCACTGTCCTATTATGTTCAAGTTGGTGGTAAAGTCTGAAACTACATTTTGCCATGAATCAGAGAGGATTATCTATTTTTCTAAAATTTGAATTAAAAACAAACACATGAAGGTTTGATGTGGATGACAGGCCTATTCTATTCCTTTCACTATGATCTAGAACTGAACAACAAAATGCCAAGTGTTTTTATATTAGATTGAAATTTATTTTGATACATTTGAACTGTTAGAGAAGTGTAAGTGAGCTAACGCTATCGCCAAATATGGAGTTTCACGAGGAGAATAATGGGTCAACAGCAATAACAAGAAGTTAACTATCTGTAATCTTTTAAATGAATACATTGACACTACACCGTTATTTACTTTTGAAGAAGCTTGCAAGTGGCAGTGGGCAGAGGCTGGAGCAATCTGGAAAAGTAATTTATGTTTCTATTGTAGAAAAATGCCGTGCACTAACTGCTTAGTGTTTTGGCTTAGCTCAGTGTTAGCACTGCCATCTCAATCAGAAGGTCAAACGTTTGCATCCCACTTTAGGAAATTTACAACAAAATCCATTGCACATAATCATGTCCCATAATGAGATACATGATCAGAAAATTTCTTTTTGGTGGTCTTGGTTGAATGATAAAGGCTGGTCAGGGTTTCAGCACAATGTCACTGCTCTTCCAGAAGGGACTATATGTACATCTGTGTAGGCACAGTCTCAAACGTTTCACCGGAAAGACAACATCCCAAACAGTAGAGCATTCTATCAGCATCGCACTAAAGTGCCAGCCTGGATAATATACAATAAACTCTGAAATGGGACTTGAGCACATGACCTGTTGACTCGTCTTGAGATGAGATAGTAGACCTGTTAATACACAAAAAGGGGTAGACAGGTGGAGATTTTTGATGTATGTTTCTAAAAATAAAGATGATTTTTGCTTTTATTTTATGCCCAACATTTGGTAATTATAAAGACCACTTTGTAAAAAATCTTGTAGTACAAATTGCAGCACTTAATTTATAGAATGCTCCACGTAGTGGAGATTTATTTTGTTTGAGGTTAATTTGTATTTACTTTGTTGATAATGCATTATTAGAACTATTCTTTAAAAAATTATTTTGAACAGCAACACATTAAAAAACACATTACGATTGTGATTCTGCTTAATATTGATGGCTTCCTCTTGAAATAATATTGTCAAATAACTGAAGTTGATTAAATTTGTCTGAAAGCACAATAGATTGGAAACCAGAATACAAACATAGATGATTACAGACCAACAATTTAATTGAGAAGCTCCAATGTTGCAGACTCCTAAAATAAATTCATTTTAATTGCCATTTGAACTTGGAGATTGATTAAAACCTTGAAACAACCCCTTCTGTTTTCACTTATAAGAGACTGAACTACACAAGGGACTTCATTTCATCAGGTTTCCTCCTAGTACCAATGACTGTGGACGTCCGCTATGTCCTTGATGTGCAATGAAGCTCACACAAGATTAATAAAAATGACACCATTACTTGCAGGCTCTGAAGCTATCTGCAGAGGATTATTCTGCAATTCTGTGTCCAACATGTGTCACGTAGTAATAAATAGTGAATTATGCTCTCAAAGCTGAGAGTACTAAGCAGACTAATTAGAAAAAAGGAAGCTGGCTTTAGACTGTCAAAATCTAAATATGAAACATTTGCGACTGGTGCAAGAAAATGTTCCTGTTAGAATACAGAAATAGCATTGAAAGAGAAAAGATTTTGAAAATATTCACTTATGGGATGTGGGTAACACTGGCTAGGCTGACAATATTTGCCCATCCCTAGTTGTCCTGGAGGGCCCCTAGTCTTGTAGTCACTGTATACAGTTAATCCAGTTCAATTTCTAGGCGATGCTAACCTCTAGGATGTTGACTGTGGAGGATTCAGTAATGTCAATGCCATGGAATGTTAAGGGGCAATGGTTAGATTGCCTCTTATTGGGTATGGTCATTAGCTAATGTCTGAGTGGCCCCAATGTTATTTGCCATTTTACGCAATGTTCAGCACCATTCAGATGAAATCATTGGCAAACTTTCCCACTTCTGACCTTGTGATGGAGGGAAAAATCATTGAAGAAGAAGCTGCATATGGTTGATCATTGGATGCTATACCGAAGCACTTCTGAGGAGATATCTTGGAACTGAGATAACTCACTTCCAACACATTATGGCCATCTTCATTTACACCAGGTAGGACACCAGCCAGTGGACAGCATTCCCCTAATTTCCAATGACTTCAGTTTGGCTATGGCTCCTTGACGCCACACTGAAGTCAAATGCAGCCTTGATGCCAAGAGGTGTCACTCTCAACTCACTCTAGAATTCTATTTTTATCAATAAACACTTTTTGTCAGTGAACGCGACTAATGACATCAGGAGCTGAGTGGCTCTGGCAGAATCCAGAGTGGGCATCTGAGCAGGTCATTGCTGAGCAGGTGTTGTTTGAGAGCTTGGTTAGTGACACATTCTACCACTTGACTGATGATCGGGAGTAGACTGAAGGGGCAGCGCTTGCCTGGGTTGGACTTATCTTGCTTTTTGTGAACAGGACATACCTAGATAGCTGTTCTGAAGGGCAATATCCAAAACGTTGACTGCTCCTTTCCTCCAGATGCTGCCTGGTCTGCTGTGTTGTTCCAGCCTCCTGTTAGTCTATCTTGGATTCCAGCATCTGCTGTCTTTTTTTGTCTCTAGCCAAGTATTCTCTCAGAACAGTCTCTCTCAAATTTCTACCACAGAATACTGAGGGGTTAAAACCTTGCAGAACCCTTAAAAAATGTATCTTTTAAAATCTAGAATATTGTAATTTTATTGAATTACCTCAGTGTAAAATTGAGTGGAATCTAGTTTTGAGACTAGTGTGGAAACAGATTTAAAAAAGTGAGAGGTACTTTTACTTAGGGGCACATAACTTTGTTCTTCTCAAACTATTAAATATGCATACACAATCAAAGCACCAAATATTATGGGCAGGTGGGTAGAACGATCTTCCATGCTCCACCTTTTGGGTGATATATATTTAAAGTCACTCATACAACATTTCACTCTGAACTAGGAACATCATTCAATTTCTGATCTTCATCCCCTGTCACAGACCAGGCCAAAAGTGGTGCC
>NW_025968768.1:4242-20532 GCF_021869965.1 Rhincodon typus | reverse complement strand
GTTATCTGAAGTGCTTATCTCACTTAAATAAGCATGTTAGTCAAAGCAGCATTAAAAATTAAGTAATTTGGTGAAGTTGAGATTTTTGACTTCTGAAGTGCTTATCTCACTGAAATAAGCATTTTAGCCATACCAGCATGAAAAGTTGAATGTTCTGGTGAAGTTGCGCTTCTGATCTTCTGATATGCTTATCTAACTTAAATAAGCACCTTGGTTAAAACAACATAAAAAATTGAGTCATTTCGTGAAGTTCAGATTTGTGTCTGCTGAAGTGGTTAACTCGCTGAAATAAGCATTTTAATTCAACCAGCATCAAAAATCAAGTAATTTGGTGAAGTTGGGATTTTTGCCTTCAGAAGTGCTGATCTCATTCAAATATGCAAGTTACCCAAAACAACATCAAAATTTAAGGCATTTGGTGCAGTTGAGATTTTAATCTTCTGGCGTGCTTATCTCAAAGAAATCAACACGTCATTCAATCCAAAACCAAAAACCAACTCATTTGGTGAAGTTGACGTTTTTGAATTCTGAAGTGCTTATCTCTCTCAAACAAGCATGTTAGTCAAACAAACATCGAAACTTGATTCATTTTGTGAAATTCCGATTTTGGCCTTCTGAAGTGATTATCTCGGTGAAATAAGAATTTTAATTGAACCAGCATCAAAAATTATGTCATTTGGTGAAGTTGAGATTTTGCCTTCTGAAGTGCTCATCTCACTCAAATAAGCATGTTCGTCAAAACAACATGTAAAGTTTATTCATTTGGTGAAGTTGATATTTTTGACTTCTGAAGTGTTTGTCACACTCAAATAAGCATGCTAGTTAAACCAACATCAAAACTTGAGTCATTTGCGAAGTTCAGATTTTGGTCTTCTCAAGTGCTTAACTCACTGAAATAAGCATTTTTGTCTAACCAGCATTAAAAATTATGTCATTTGGTAAAGTTGTGAGTTTTTTTTTTCCTTCTGAACTGCTTAACTCGCTGACAGAAGCAAGTTATTCAAAACAACATCAAAAGTTGAGTCATTTGGTGCAGTTGAGATTTTTGACTTCTGAAGTGCTTATCTCACTCAAATAAGCATGTTAGTCAAAACCACATTAAAAATTGAGTCATTTGGTGAATTTCAGATTTTAGCCTTCTCAAGTGCTTAACTCACTGAAATAACCATTTTTGTTAAACCAGCATCAAAAATCAAGTCATTTCATGGAGTTGAGATTTTTGACGGCTGTGGTGCTCATCTCACTGAAATAAGCATTTTAGTCAAACCAGCAACAAAAGTTGTGCCCTTTGGTGAAGTTGAGATTTTATTCTTCTGATATGCTTATCTTGCTGAAATAAGCACTTTCGTCAAAACAACGTCAAAAGTTGAGTCATTTGGTGAAGTTGAGATTTTTGACTTCTGAAATGCTTCTCTCAATCAAACAAGCATTTTAGTCAAACCATCTTCAAAACTACAGTCATTTGGTGAAGTTCAGGTTTTGGTTTTCTGTAGAGCTTAACTCGCTGAGTTAAGTATTTTAAACCAACCAGCATCAAAAGCTGGGTCATTTGGTGAAGTTGAGATTTTAGTCTTCTGAAGTGCTTAACTCGCTGAAATAAACATGTTCGTCAAAACAACATCAAAAGTTGAGTCATTTGGTGAAGTTGAGATTTTGATCTTCTGAAGTGCTTACCTCATGAAACAAGTCCGTCATTCAAACCAACATCAAAAACTAACTCTTTTGGTGAAATGAGATATTTGTCTTCTGAAGTGCTTGTCTGAGTGAAATAAGCATGTCAGTCAAAACAGCATCAAAAATAAAGTCAGATGGTGAAGTTGAGATTTTTGATTTCTGAAGTGCTTATCTCACTGAAATACGCATTTTAGTCCAACCAGCGTTCAAAGTTAGGTCCTTCGGTGAAGTTGAGATTTTTGACTTCTGAAGTGCTTATCTCACTCAAATAATCATGTTAGTCAAACCAACGTCAAAACTTGAGTCATTTGGTCAAGTTCAGATTTTGATTTTCTGAAGTGCTTACCTGACTGAAATAAGCATTTAATCACATCAGCATCAAAAGTTAGGTCCTTTGGTGAAGTTGAGATTTCAGTCATCTCATATGCTTATCTCGCTGAAATAAGCATTTTAGTCACACCAGCATCAAAAGTTGAGTCTCTTGGTGAAATTGAGATTTTGATCTTCTGATATGCTTATCTCGATGAAATAAGCACGTTCGTCAAAACAACATCAAATGTTGAGTCATTCGGTGAAGTTGAGACTTTGATCTTCTGAAGTGCTTAACTCGCTGAAATAAGCATGTTAGTCAAACTAACATCAATAATTGAGTCATTTGGAGAAGTTCAGATTTTGGTCTTCTGAAGTGCTTATCTCGCTGAAATAAGCATTTTAAACCAACCAGTATCAAAAATTATGTAATTTGGTGAAGGTGAGATATTTGACTTCTGAAGTGCTTATCTCACTGGAATAAACATGTCAGTCAAAATAGCATGAAAAATTAAGTCATTTGGTGAAGTTGAGATTTTTTATTTCTGAGGTGCTTATCTGACTCAAATAAGCATATTAGTCTAACCAACATCAAAACTTGAGTCATTTGGTTAAGTTCAGATTTTGGACTTCTGAAGTGCTTATCTTAGTGCCATAAGCATGTTTGTCAAAACAGCATCAACATTGAAGTCATTTGGTGAAGTTGAGATTTTATTCTTCTCATATGCTTATCTCGCTGAAATAAGCATTTTACTCAAACCAGCATAAAAAGGTTGAGTGTCTTGGTGAAATTGAGATTTTGGTCTTCGAAAGTGCTTAACTCGCTGAAATAAGCATTTTAGTCAAACGAACATAAAAATTGTGTCATTTGATGAAGTTCAGATTCTTCACTTCTGAAGTGTTTAACTCGCAGAAATAAGCATTTTCGTCTCAACTGAATCAAAAATCAAGTCATTTGGTGAAGTTCAGATTTTTCGCTTCTCTGGTGCTTAACTCGCTGAAGGAAGCATTTTAATAAAACCAGCATCAAAAGTTAGGTCATCTGGTGCAGGTGAGACTTTAGTCTTCTGATATGCTTATCTCGCTGAAATAAGCACGTCAGTCAAAACAAGATCAAAAGTTGTGTCATTTGGTGAAGTTGAGATTATTGATTTCTGAAGTGCCTATCTGACTGAAATAAGCATGTTCGTCAAACCAACATCAAAACTTGAGTCAGGTGGTGAAGTTCAGATTTTGGTCTACTGAACAGCTTAACTCGCTGAAATAAGAATTTTATTCCATCCAGCATCAAAAGTTGATTCAGTTCTTGAAGTTGAGATTTTGATCTTCTGAAGTGCTTACCTCGCAGAAATAAGCATTTTAGTCGAACCAGAATCATAAATCAAGTCATTTGGGGAATTTCAGATTTTTGGCTTCTGAAGAGCTTATCTCAGTGCAATAAGCATGTTTGTCAAAACAGCATCAACATTGAAGTCATTTGGTGAAGTTGAGATTTTAGACTTCCGAAGTGCTCATCTCTCTGAAATAAGCATTTCAGTGAAATCAGCATTAAAAGTTAGGTCCTTTGGTGAAGTTGAGATTTTTGACTTCGCATATGCTTATCTCGCTGAAATAAGCATTTTGTCAAACCAGCATCAAAGGTTGAGTGTCTTGGTGAAATTGAGATTTTGGTCTTCTGAAATGCTTATATTGATGAAATAAGCAAATTAGTCTAAACAACATCAAAAGTTGAATCATTTGGTGAAGTTGAGATATTGATCTTTTGAAGTGCTTAACTCGCTGAAATCAGCATTTTAGTCAAACGAACGTAAAAAAATGTATCATTTGATGAAGTTCAGATTTTAATCTTCTGAAGTGTTCAACTCGCAGAAATAAGCATTTTAGTCTAACCAGAATCAAAAATCAAGTTACTTGGTGAAGTTCAGATTTTTCGCTTCTCTGCTGCTTAACTCGCTGAAATAAGCATTTTAATTCAACCAGCATCAAAAGTTAGGTCATCTGGTGCAGGTGAGATTTTAACCTTCTGACATGCTTATCTCGCTGAAATAAGCAGTTTTGTCAAAACAACATCAAAATTTGAGTGATTTGGTGGTGTTGACATTAATGTTTTCTGAAATGCTTATCACACTGAAATAAGCATGTTAGTCAAAACAGCATTAAAAATTAAGTCATTTGGTAAAGATGAGATTTGTGACTTCTGAAGTGCTTATCTCACTCAAACAAGCATGATAGTCGAACCAACATCAAAACTTGAGTCATTTGTTGAAATTCAGATTCATGTCTTCTGAAGTGCTTTTCTGAGTGAAATAAGCATGTTAGTCAAAACAGCATAAAAAATAAAGTCATTTGGTGAATTTGAGATTTTTGACTTCTGAAGTGCTTATCTCACTGAAATAAGCATTTAAGTCCTACCAGCATCAAAAGTTGGGTGTTTTGGTGAAGTTGCGTTTCTGGTCTTCTGATATGCTTATCTAACTGAAAAAAGCACTTCTGTCAAAACAACATCAAAAATTGTGTCATTTGGTGAAGTTCAGATTTATGTCTGCTGAAGTGCTGAACTCGCTGAAATGAGCATTTTAATCCAACGAGCATCAACAATTAAGTCATTTGGAGAAGATGAGATTTTTGCCTTCAGAAGTTCTTATCTCACTCAAATATGCACGTTAGTCAAAACAACATCAAAAGTTCAGTCATTTGGTGAAGTCGAGATTTTTCACTTCCAAACTGCTTATTTCACTGGAGGAAGCCTGTTAGTCAATCGAACATCAAAATTTGAGTCATTTAGTGATGTTCAAATTGTGGTCGTCTGCAGTGCTTATCTCACTGAAATAAGCATGTTAGTCAAAACAGCATCAAAAGTTGTGTCATTTGTTGAAGCTGAGATTTTGATCTTCTGAAGTGCTTAGTTCGCTGAAACGAGCATGTTAGTCAAACTAACATCGAAAATTGAGTCAGTCGGTGAAGTTGAGATCGCACTGAGAGGATGCTGTATTTTTGAAGAGTCAGTATTGAGGAAGTGCTGCATTGTCGGAGAAACAGTACTAAGAGAGTACAGCACTGTTGGACGGTCAATTTGAGGATTTGCTATGCTGTCGGAGGGTCAATAATGATGGAATTCTGCACTGTCAGGGGGTTAAAATTAAGGGAGAGCTGCTGTTTCAGAGGGTTAATGTTGACGGGGATGTAAAGTGGTGATGGCTGAGTGGTAAGTCATGCTACACTATTGAAGGGTCAACACTGAGAGAAAGCCACCCTCTCAGAGGGTCAATATTAAGGGAGAGCTTCACTGTCAGGAGGTCAATAGTAAGAGAGTGCTCCAGTATTGAGGCTCAATATTAAGTGACTGCTGCACTGTCAGAGGGTCAATTATGAGTGGGTGCTGAAGTGTTGCAAAGTAAGTACGGAGGGGAGTGCTGCATTGTCATTGTCATCACTGTCGGAAGGCCAATTTTCAGGGAATGCTGCACTGTCAGAGGGTCACTACTGAGGGAATACTGCATGGTCAGAACAGTCAGCCATGACGGAGTGCTGCACTGTCAGCGGGTCAATATTAAGGGTGTGCGACACTGTTAGACAGTCACTGATGAGCTAGTGATGCACTGCGTGGAGTCAGTACTGAGGGAAACTGCCCTGTCAGAGGATCAACAGTAAGACTATGCCAGAGGGTCAGTGCTGAGGAATTACAGCACTGAGAGACGGTCAGCACTCCCTCAGTCCTGACTCTCCGACAGATTAGCTACTCCCTCAGATTCAGTACTGCCTCAGAACTGACCATCTGGCAACGAGGTACCAACTCAGAACTGACCCTCTGGCCATTATGACCTCTCTTAACATTGACATTTTAATCATGAGGGTCTTCCTTTAATCATGGGGATGTTCAGCACTTCGTCAGGACTACTGGTCCCCTGACAGTGTTGCATTCCCTCACAACTGACCATATTAAAATGAGGCATCATCTCAATTTGATCCTCTGACAATTATGCACTCTCTCAGCACTGACCCTCTGACAAAAAGGCACTCCATCAGTCGTGACCCTTTGATAGCGCTGCAGTACCTCAGTACTGATCCTCTAATTGTGCGACATTCCCTCAATTCTTATCCCAACACAATGAGGCACCGCATTAGTATGGCCCGCTGACAAAGTAGCAGAGCTGACAAAGAGCTGACCTATTGATAATGAAGTTCAATGCTGACCCTCAGAGTGCTGCTCTACCACAGGACTGACACTCTAATCCTGTAGCACTGTCTCGATTCAGACCCCTTTACAAGGAGGCACCAGCTCAGTATTGACCCTCTGACAATTATGTACGCCACAGATCCGACAATCTGACAGTGCTACAAAACCTCAGTCCTGGCCGTCTGATCTTGAGGCACTCACTCAATTCTGACCCTGCATTGACAGTGCAGTTCTTCCTCATTGTTGACCCTGTCGCAGTGCAGAATTCACTAACACTGACCCACTCACAGTGCGGCATACCTTTCAAACTGAACGTCTGATAGTACTACGGGGAGCTGACTCTGACAGTGCAGCATTCTCTCAGTATTGACCCTCTGACAGTATTTAGGGGAGCGCTGCACTGTCAGAGAGTCAGGACTGAGGAAGAGCTGCACTGTCAGAGGGCAAATATTAATGGAGTACTCTGGTCAATTTTAATGGAGTTGTGCACTGACACAAATTCAATATTAAGAGAGTGCTGCACTGTCAGAGGGTCAATGATGAGAGAGTGCTGCGCTGTGGAAAGGCCTGTACGGAAAGGGAGCCGCCCTGTAAGAGGGTCTATATTAAAGGAGTGCTGCACTGTGAGGGTGTCAATATTAAGTAAATGCTCCAGTCTCAGAGGGTCAATTTGATGGGAGCATATCTCTCTGAAATTATCTTGTTGGAGGGTGAGTACTAAAGTAGTGCTGCTCCGTCCGAGAGTTCGTATAAAGGGAGTGATGCACTATCAGATGATCAGGGAGTGCTGAAGTGAGGTGGGGGGTGGTCAGCATTAAGCGGGTCAGCATTGAGGGTGTGGTGCATTGAGGGCGGTCACAGTGAGGGTGGTCAGTACTGAGGGAGTGCTGCACAGAGTGGGGTCAGCACTGCGGTGGTCCTGCACTGAGCACAGAGGGGGGTCAGTACTGAGGGAGTGCTGCACTGAGGGGGTGCTGCACGGAGTGGGTGCTGCACGGAGTGGGTGCTGCACGGTGGGAAGTCAGCAATGAGGGAGTGCTGCATTAAGTGCGGTCAGCACCGAGGGAGTGCTGCACTGAGGAGTGCTGCACTGAAGGGTGTCAGCAACGGGGGGTGGTCAGCACTGAGTGGGGGTGCTCAGCAATGAGGGAATGCTGCACTGAGAAGGGTCAACACTGAGGGAGTGCTGCACTGAGGGGTTTCATTCGTGAGGGATGCTGCACAGAGTGGTGTCAGGACTGCGGGAGCGCTGCACTGAGGGGGTCAGTACTGAGGTGTGGTCAGCCCTGAGGGGTGGGTCAGCAATGACGGGGGATCAGCACAGAGGGATCTCAGCACTGATTGAATGCTGCACTGAAGGAGTGCTGCAGTGAGGGAGTGGTGCACTGAGAGAGGTCTGCACTGAGGGAGTGCTTCACTTACAAAGTGCTGCTCTGAGCGGGATCAGCACTGAGGGCCGGTCATCACTGAGGCAGTGCATCGCTGAGGCAGTGTATCGCTGAGGGAGCGCAGTGCTGAGGGAGCGCAGTGCTGATGAAGCGCAGCGCTGATGGAGCGCAGTGTTGAGGGAGTGCAGTGTTGAGGGAGCGCGGTGCTGAGAAGGGTCAGCACTAAAGCGGGGAAGCACTGACGGAGTGCTGCACTGAGGGGCGTCAGCACTGATGGAGAGCTTCACTGAGTGGTGACAGCCGTGAGGGTGCATTGCACTGTTGGAGGACCAGTGCTGTGAGACCGTCCAAAGGTCAGTATTGAGGAAGTGGCACACTGAGTGGGGTCAGCACCGAGGGAATGCTGCACTGAGGCGGGTGGGGTCAGAACTGAGGGGATTCAGCATTGATTGGGGTCAGCACAGAGGGAGTGCTGCACAGAGGGAGTGCAGCACGGAGGGGGAGCTGCACGGAGGGAGTGCTGCACAGAGGGGTGTCAGCAATGAGTGAGTGCTGCACAAAGGGGTCAGTACTGAAGGAGTGCTGTACAGACGGCGACAAGCATTTAAGGGAGGTCAGCATTGACTGGGTCAGTACTGAAGGAGTGCTACACTGAGGGATTGCTGCACTGAGGGGGCGTCAGCACTGAGGGGGCGTCAGCACTGAGGGGGTCATCACCAAGGGCGTGCTGCACTGAGGGAGGGCTGCACTGAGGTAGTGCTGGACAAAGTAGGGTCAGCACTTAGAGGGGACAGCACTGTAGGTGGTCAGCACTGAAGGGAGGTCAGCACTGACGGGGTCAGTAGTGAGGAAGTGGTGCACTAAGGGAGCACTGTACAGAGGGGGATCAGCACAGAGGCCGGCCAGCACTGAGGGGGGTCACACTGAGGGGGCTCAGCACTGATGGAGGGGTCAGCACTGAGGGAGGGTCAGCACTGAGAGGGGTCAGCACTGAGGGAGTGCTGCACAGAGCGGCGTCAGCACTGACGGACTGCTGCACTGAGCGGTGTCAGCACTGATGGTGTCCAGCACTGATGGGGGGTCAGTACTGAGGGACGTCAGCACTCAGGGAAGTCAGCACTGAGAGAGGTCAGCACTGAGGGGAGTAAGCACTGAGAAAGTTCTGCACTGATGGAGTGCTGCACTGAAGGAGTGCTGCACTGAGGGAGTGCTGCACTGCGGGAGTGCTGCACTGTGAGAATGCTGCACTGAGCGGGTGCTGTACTGAGTGGGGTCAGCACTCGGGGGTCAGCACTGAGGGACTGCTGCACAGATGTGGATCAACACTGAGGGAGAGCTGCACTGATGGGGAGTCAGCACTGAGGGAGTGCTGCTCTGAGGGGCTGCTGCACTGCAGAGGGTCAGCAAAGACGGAGTGCTGCACTGAGGGCGGCCAGCACGGAAAGGAGGTTAGCACTGAGGGAGTGCTGCACTGAGGGAGTGCTGCACTGAGTCGGGTCAGCACTGAGGGCGTACTGCACTGAGGGGTGTCAACACTGATTGGGGGTCAGCACTGAGCGGGGTCAGCACTGAGACAGTGCTGCACTGCGGGAGTGCTGCATTGAGTGGGTGCTGCACTGATGGGGCGTCAGCACTGAGGGATATCAGCACTGAGGGAGTGCTGCACTGAGGGAGTGCTGCACTGAGTGAGGTCAGCACTGAAGGGTGTCAGCACTGAGAGAGTGCTGTACTGAGGGGGGTGAGCACTGAGTGAGGTTCTGCACTGAGGGAGTGCTGCACTGAGGGAGTGCTGCACTGAGCGGGTTCAGCACTGAAGCAGGTCAGCACTTAGGGAGTGCAGCACTGAGGGCTGCTCGCACTGAAGGGAGGTCAGCACTGACGGTTAGGTACTGATGGAGTGCTGCACAGTGGTGGGTCAATACTGAGGGAGTGTTGCACAGAGTCGAGTCAGCACTGAGAGGGGTCAGCGCTGAAGAGGATCAGCACAGAGGGAGTGCTGCACTGAGGGCGTCCAGCAGTGAAGGAAGGTCAGCACTGACGGGGTAATTACTGAGGCATTGCTGCAATGAGTGAGGTCAGCACTGAGGGAGTGCTGCACTGAGGGATTGCTGCAATGAGGGGCTGCTGCAATGAGGGGTGTCAGCACTATGGGAGTGCTTCACTGAGGGTGTACTGCACTGTTGGAGGGTCAGTGCTGTGAGTCTATGCGAGGATCAATATTGACGAAGTGGCGCACTGAGTCAGAGTGTATTGAGGAAGTTGCGCACTGCAGATGGTCAGTATTGAGGGGGGTCAGCAATGAGGGAGTGCTGCACTGAGGGAGTGCTGCACTGAGGGGAGTCAGCACTGATGGGGTGCTTCACTGTGGGTTGTCAGCTGTGAGGGTGCATTGCACTTTTTGAGGGAACTGCTGTGAGACTGTCCGAAGGTCAGTATTGAGGAAGTGGCACACTGAGGGCGGTCAGCACTGAAGGGAAGTCAGCACTGTCGGGAACAGAACTGAGGGAGTGCTGCACTGAGACAGGTCAGCACTGAGGCGGGTCAGCACTGAGGGGGGTCAGCACTGAGGGACTGTTGCAGAGTTGGGTGGTCAGCCCTAAAGTAGTGCTGTACAGAATGGGGTCAGCACTCAGAAGGGTCAGCACTGAAGGTGGTCAGCACTCAAGGGTGGTCAGCACTAATAGGGTCAATCCTGAGGGAGTGCTACACTGAAAGAGTGCTACACTGAGGGGTGTCAGCACTGAGGGAGTGCTGTACAAAGGGGTCAGCATTGAGGGAGTGCTGTACAGAGGGCGGCCAGCATTGAAGGGAGGTCAGCACTAAATTGGTCAGCACTGAGGCAGTGCTGCAATGAGGGAGAACTGCCCTGAGGGAGGGCTGCACTGAGGGAGGACTGCACTAAGGCTGCTCAGTACTGAGGGGGTCATCACCAAGGGAGTGCTGCACTGAGGGAGTGCAGCACTGAAGGAGGGCTGCATTGAGGGCGTGCAGCACAGAGCGGGTGGCGGTCAGCATTGAGGTCGTGCTGGACAGAGTGGGGTCAGAACTGCGAGAGGTCAGCACTGAAGGTGGTCAGCACTGAAGAAAGGTTAGCTCTGAAGGGAGGTCAGCACTGACGGAGTCAGTAGTGGTACACTGAGGGAGTGCTGTACAGAGGGGGATCAGCACTGAAGCCGGCCAGCACTGAAGGGAGGTCAGCAGTGAGTGGGGCCAGCACTGAGAGAGTGCTGCGCAGACCGGGGTCAGCACTGAGGCACTGTTGCACTCAGTGGGGTCAGCAGTTAGGGAGTGCTGCACTGAGGGCGGCCAGCACTGAAGGGAGGTTAGCACTGAGGGAGTGCTGCACTGAGGGAGTGCTTCACTGACGGGGTGTCCAGCACTGAGGGGAGGGGGGCAGCACTGAGGGGGTTATTACTGAAGAGGGTCAGCACTGAGGGAGTGCTGCATTGAAGCCGGCCAGCTCTGAAGGGAGGTCAGCACTGATGGGATGAGGCCTGAGGGAGTGCTGCACTGTGGGGCGTCAGCACTGAGGGAGTGCTGCACTGAGGGCAAACAGCAAATAAGGGAATAAGCACTGAGGGAGTGCTGCACTGAGGGAGTGCTGCACTAAGGGGGTGACAGCACTGATGGAGTGCTCCACTGAGAGAGGTTCAACGCCAAGTGAGTGCTGCACTGAGGGCAGGTGTCAGCACTGAGAGAGTGCTGCACTGAGGGGTGTCAACACTGATGGGAGTCAGCACTGAAAGGAGGTCAGCACTGAATGGAGGTCAGCACTGAAGGGATCAGTACTGAGGGAATGCTGTACTGAGGGAGTGCTGCCCTGAGTGGGGTCAACACAAGTGCTTCACTGTGGGGTGTCAGCTGTGAGGGTCTGTGGGAGGGTCAGTGCTGTGAGACTGTCTGAGGGATGTCAGCACTGAGGGAATGTTGCACTGAGGCAGGGCGGATCTGACGGAGGGCGGCACTGCTGGAGGGCTGCACTGAGGGAGGGCTGCACTGAGGGAATTGCTGCACTGAGGGGGGTTAGCACTGAAGGGGGTCAGCACGGAGGGGGGACTGCACTGAGGTAGTGCTGCACTGAGGGAGTGCTTCACTGACGGGTGGCCAGCACTGAGAGGAGCGGGGCAGCACTGAGGAGGTTATTACTGAAGAGGGTCAGCACTAAGGGAGTGCTGCACAAAGCGGGGTCAGCAATGATGGAGTGCTGGACTGAGGGCGACCAGCACTGAAGGGAGGGTAGCACTGAGGGAGTGCTGCTCTGTGTGGGGTCATCACTGAGGGAGTGCTTCACTGTGGATTGTCAGCTGTGACGGTCTGTGGGGGGAACAGTGCTGTGAGACTGTCTGAGGACTGTCAGCACTGAGGGAATGCTGCACTGAGGCAGGGCGGCACTGACGGAGGGCGGTACTGAGGGAGGGCGGAGTGAGGGAAGGCGGCAGTGAGGGATTGCTACACTGAGGGAGGGCTGCACTGAGGGAGGGCTTCACTGAGGGAGTGCTGCACTGAGGGAGTTGCTGCACTGAGTGGGGTCATCACTGAGGGGGAGTCAGCACGGAGTGGAGTCAGCACTGAGGCAGCGCTGGACAGATGTGGATCAACACTGAGGGTGTGCTGCACTGAGGGAGCGTCAGCACTGAGTGCCAGCACTGAGGAAGTGCTGCTCTGAGGAGCGTCTGCACAGCAGGGGGTCAGCACTAAGGGAGTGCTGCACTGAGGGCGTCCAGCACTGAAGGGAGGTGAGCACTGAGGGAGTGCTGCACTGAGGGACCGCTTCACTGAGGGTGGGCCATAACTGAGTGGGTCCAGCACTGAAGGGTTTAAGCACTGAAGAGGGTCAGCATTGAGGGAGTGCTGCACAGAGCGGGATCAGCAATGAGTGAGTGCTGGATTGAGGGCAACCAACACTGAAGGGAGGTCAGCACTGACGGGGTGAGTACTGAGGGAGTGCTGCAATGAGGGCGGGCAGCACTGAAGGGAGGAGAGCATTGAGGGAGTGCTTTACTGAGAGGTGGCCAGCACTGAGGGGGGTGGCCAGCCCTGAGGAGGGCAGCACTGAAGGGGTTAGCACTGAAGAGGGTCAGCACTGAGGGAGTGCTGCACAGAGCGGGTTCAGCACTGAGGGAGTGCTGCACTGAGGGAGTGCTGCACTGAGAGGGTTGCATCACGGAGTGAGGGGCAGCACTGAGGTAGTGCTGCACAGTTTGGGGTCAGCACTGAGACGGGGCAGCACTGAGGGGGGTCAGCACTGAGTGGGGTCAGCACTGTGGGAGTGCTGCACAGAGCCGGATCAGCACTGAGGGAGTGCTGCACTGAGAGGTGTCAGCACTGATGGGGGTCAGCACTGAAGAGGGTCAGTACACAGGGACGTCAGCACTGAGGGAGTCATCACTGAGGGAGTTCAGCAGTGAGGGAGGTCAGCACTGAGGCAGTGTGGCACTGACCAGGTTGAGCACTGAGTGGGGTCAGCACTGAAAGAGTTCTGCACAGAGGGAGTGCTGCACGGAGGGAGTTCTGCACTGAGCTGGAGCTGACAGAGGGAGTGCTGCACTCGGGGAGTCAGCACTGAGGGGAGTAAGCACTGAGTGGGGTCAGCACTGAGGGAGTGCTTCGCAGGTGTGGATCAACACTCGGGAGTGCTGCACTGAAGCCGGCCAGCAATGAAGGGAGGTCAGCACTGACGGGGTGAGTACTGAGGGATTGCTGTACTGAGGGAGCGCTGCACGGAGGCGGCTCAGAACTGAGGGGGGTCATCACCAAGGGAGTGCTGCACTGAGGGAGGGCCGCACTGAAGGAGTGTTGGACAGAGTGGGATCTGCACTAAGAGGGGTCAGCACTGAAGGTGGTCAGAACTGAAGGGAGGTTAGCACTGAGAGGGTCAGTAGTGAGGAAGTTGTGCACTGAGGGAGTGCTGCACTGAGGGGTGTAAGCACTGAGGGTTGTCTGCACTCAAGGGGGTCAGCACTGAGGGAATGCTGCACAGAGGGGAGTCAGCACTGAGGGAGTGCTGCACTGAAGGGGGTGATCACTGAAGGTGGGTTGGCACTGAGCGGATCAACACTGAGGGTGGTCAGTACTGGGGGGTTCAGCACTGAGTGACTGCTGCACAGAGGGGAGTCAGCACTGAGGGAGTGCTGCACTGAGCGGGGTCAGCACTGAGGTACTGTTGGACAGAGTGCGGTCAGCACTTCGAGTTGTCGGCACTGAAGGTTATCAGCACTGAAGGGAGGTCAGCACTGAACGGAGGTCAGTCGTGAGGACGTGGTGCACGGAGGGAGTGCTGCACTGAGGGGGTCAGCACTGAGGAGGGTCAGCACGGAGTGGGGTCAGCACCGAGGTAGCGCTGGACAGATGTGGATCAACACTGAGGGTGTGCTGCACTGAGGGAGCGTCAGCACTGAGTGCCAGCACTGAGGAAGTGCTGCTCTGAGGAGCGGCTGCACAGCAGGGGGTCAGCACTGAGGGAGTGCTGCACTGAGGTGGGGTGTCACAACTGAAAGGGGTCCAGCACTGAGGGTTTTAAGCACTGAAGAGGGTCAGCACTGAGGGACTGCTGCACAGAGCGGGGTCAGCAATGAGTGAGTGCTGGACTGAGGGCAACCAGCACTGAAGGGACGTTAGCACTGAGGGAGTGCTGCACTGAGGGAGGTCCAGCACTGTGGGGGTTCCAGCACTGTGGCGGGTCCAGAACTGTGGGGGGTCCACCACTGAAGGGGTGCTGCATTGAAGGAGTGCTGCACTTGTGGGGTGGGGTCAGACTTGAGAGGTGGTCAGCACCGAGGGGTGGTGGCAGCACTGAAGGAAGGGTTTCACTGAGGGGTGTCAGCCGTGAGGGAGTACGACATTGTTGGAGGATTAGTGCTGTGAGACTGTCCGAGGGTCAGTATTTAGGAAGTGGGGCACTGAGAGGTGTCAGCACTGATGGAGTACTGTAGAGTCGGGTCATCACTAAGGGAGTTCTGCACTGGCGAAGTGCTGCACTGAGGGAGTGCAGCACTGAGGGAGCGACAGCACTGAAGGGAGGTCAACACTGAAGGGAGGTCAGCACTGAAGGGATCAGTAGTGAGCAAGTGCTGCACTGAAAGGGGCCAGCACCGAGGTAGTGCTGGACAGAGTGGGGTCAGCACTTGGAGGGGTCAGCATTGAAAGTGGTCAGCACTGAAAGGAGGTCAGCGCTGACGGGATCAGTAGTGAGCAAGTGCTGCACTGAGGCGTCTCACCACTGAGGGGGTCATCACCATGGGAGTGCTGCACTGAGGGATGGCTGCACTGAGGGAGGGCTGCACTGAAAGTGGCCAGCACTGAGGAAGTGCTGCACTGAAGTCGGCCAGCACTGAAGGGAGGTCAGCACTGACGGGGTGAGTACTGAGGGAGTGCTGCACTGTGGGCGCCTCAGCACAGAGGAAGTGCTGCAGTGAGGGTGTCAGCACTGAGGGAGTGCTGCACTGAGGGGTGTAAGCACTTAGGGGTGTAAGCACTGAGGGATGTCTGCACTCAAGGGGGTCAGCACTGAGGGAATGCTGCACCGTGGGAGTGCTGCACTGAAGGGGGTGATAACTGAAGGTGGGTCAGCACTGAGCGGATCAGCACTGAGGGGGGTCAGCACTGAGGGGTTCAGCACTGAGTGATTGCTGCACAGAGGGGAGTCAGCCCTTAGGTAGTGCTGCAGAGAGTGCTGTCAGCACAGGGAGGGGTCAGCACTGAGGGGGATAAGCTCTAAGAGTTCTGCGCTGATGGAGTGCTGCACTGCGGGAGTGCTGCACTGAGCGGGGTCAACACTGAGCGGAGTCAGCACTGAGGTAGCGCTGGACAGAGTGCAGTCAGCACTTAGAGGTGTCAGCACTAAAGGTGGTCAACACTGAAGGGAGGTCAGCACTGAACGGAGGTCAGCACTGAAGGGAGGTCAGTAGTGAGGACGTGGTGCACTGAGGGAGTGCTGTACAGAGAGGGATCAGCAGTGAGGGAGTGCTGCACTGAAGCCGGCCAGCACTGAAGGGAGGTCAGCACTGACGGGGTGAGTACTGATGGAGTGCAGCACTGTGTGGGCGTCAGCACTGTGGGGTCTTCAGCACTGAGGCGGCGTCAGCAATGAGGGAGTGCTGCACTGAAGGGAGGTTAGCACTGAGGCAGTGCTGCACTGAGGGGCGTCAGCACTGAGGGAGAGCTTCACTGAGTGGTGACAGCCGTGAGGGTGCATGGCACTCTTGGAGGGCCAGTGCTGTGAGAATGTCTGAAAGTCAGCATTGAGGAATACTGAGGGGTGTCAGCACTGAATGGGGGTCAGCACTGAGGGAATTCTGCACTGAGCGGGTGTCAGCAGTGAGGGAATTCAGCACTGAGCGGGGTCAGCACTGATGGGGGTCAGCACTGATGGGGGTGAGCGTTGAGGGAGTGCTGCACTGAGGAAATGCTGCACTGATGGAGTGCTGCACTGAGGGATTGCGGCACTGATGGTGCGTCAGCACTGAGGGTTCGCCAGCACTGAGGGACGTCAGCACCGAGAGGGTGCTGTTTTGAAGGCGTGCAGCACAGAGGGGCGTCAGCCCTGAGGTAGTGCTGCATAGAGTGGGGTCAGCACTTAGAGGGGTCCGCGCTGTAGGTGGAAGGCACTGAAGGGAGGTCAGCAATGATGGGGTCAGTCGTGAGTAATTGGTGCACTGAGGGAGTGCTGTACAGAGGGGAATCAGTTCTCACCGTCCAGCACTGAAGGGAGGTCAGCACTGAGGGGGTCAGCACTGAGGGAGT
>NW_025968768.1:0-4232 GCF_021869965.1 Rhincodon typus | reverse complement strand
GCACTGAGGGAGTGCTGCACTGATGGCGGACAGCACTGAAGGGAGGTTAGCACTGAGGGAGTGCTGCACTGAGGGAGTGCTTCACTGACGGGGGAAAGGGGGCAGCACTGAGGGGAGTGGGACAGCACTGAGGGGGTTATTACTGAAGAGGGTCAGCACTGAGGGAGTGCTGCACAGAGCAGGGTCGGCAATGAGGGAGTGCTGGACTGAGGGCGACCAGCACTGAAGGGAGGTTACCACTGAGGGAGTGCTGCACTGATGAGGTCCAGCATTTAGGCGAGTCCAACACTGTGGGGGATCGAGCACTGTGGTGTTCCAGCACTGAGGGGGGTCCAGTACTGAGGCGGGGGTGGGGGGGAGGTCAGCACTGAGGGTGTGCTGTACTGAGGGAATGCTGCACTTGTGGGGTGGGGTCAGACCTGAGAGGTGGTCAGCACTGAGGGGTAGTGTCAGCACTGAAGGGAGGGCTTCACTGACGGGTGAGGGAGCACGACACGGTCGGAGGGTTAGTGCTGTGAGACTGTCCGAGGGTCAGTATTGAGGAAGTGGGGCACTGAGAGGTGTCAGCGCTGATAGAGTACTGCAGAGTGTGGTCATCATTAAGGGAGTTCTGCGCTGGCGAAGTGCTGCACTGAGGGAGTGCAGCACTGAGGGGGCGACAGCACTGAGGGGGTGCTCCACTGAGAGGGGTTCAGCACCAAGGGAGTGCTGCACTGAGGGCAGGGGTCAGCACTGAGGGAGTGTTGCACTAACGGGTGTCGGCACTGATGGGGGTCAGCACTGAAGGGAGGTCAGCACTGAAGAGATCAGTACTGAGGGAATGCTGCACTGAGGGAATGCTCTGTGTGGGGTCATCTCTGACGGAGTGCTTCACTGTGGGGTGTCAGCTGTGAGGGTGGATTGCACTGTTGGAGGGACAGTGCTGTGAGACTGTCCGAAGGTCAGTATTGAGGAAGTGGCACACTGAGGTTGGTCAGGACTGAGGAAGTGCTGCACTGAGAGGGGACAGCACTGAGGGGTGTCAGCACTGAAGGCAGTCAGACTGAGTGCGGTCAGCACTGAAGGGAAGTCAGCAATGAAGGGAAGTCGGGGACAGAACTGAGGAAGTGCTGCACTGAGAGGGGTCATCACTAAGGCGGGTCAGCACTGAGGGGGGTCAGCAATGAGGGCGTTCAGCACTGAGGGATTTTTGCAGGAAAGGTGGTCAGCCCTGAAGTAGTGCTGTACAGAATGGGGTCCGCACTCAGAAGGATCAGCACTGAAGGTGGTCAGCACTCAAGGGTGGTCAGCACTGATGGGATCAATACTGAGGGAGTGCTACACTGACCGAGTGCTACACTGAGGGGTGTCAGCACTGAGGGAGTGCTGTACAGAGGGGTCAGCACTGAGGGAGTGCTGTAAAGAGGGCGGCCAGCATTGAAGGGAGGTCAGCACTGAATTGGTCAGTACTGAGGGAGTGCGACACTGAGGGAGAGCTGCACTGATGGAGGCCTGCACTGAGGCGGCTCAGTACTGACGGGGTCATCACCAAGGGAGTGCTGCAATGAAGGAATGCAGCACTGAGGGAGGGCTGCACTGAGGGCGTGCAGCACAGAGCGGGGGGCGGTCACCATTGAGGTAGTGCTGGAGAGGGTGGGGTCAGCACTTCGAGGGGTCAGCACCGAAGGTGGTTAGCACTGAATGGAGCTCAGCACTGAAGGGAGGTCAGCACTGACGGGACGTCAGCACTGACGGAGACAGTCGTGAGGAAGTGGTGCACTGAGGGAGTGCTGAACGGAGGGGGATCAGCACTGAAGCCGGTCAGCACTGAAGGGAGGTCAGCAGTGAGCAGGGTCAGCACTGAGACAGTGCTGCACAGGCCGGGGTCGGCACTGAGGCACTGCTGCACTCAGCGGGGTCAGCACTGAGGGAGTGCTGCACTGAGGGCGGCCAGCACTGAAGGGATGTTAGCACTGAGGGAGTGCTGCACTGAGGAAGTGCTTCACAGACGGGAGAGGCAGCACTGAGGGGAAGGGGCAGCACTGAGATGGCTATTACTGAAGAGTGTCAGCACTGAGGGAGTGCTGCGTTGAAGCCGGCCAGCACTGATGGGAGGTCAGCACTGATGGGGTGAGTCCTGAGGGAGTGCTGCAATGTCGGGACATCAGCACTGAGGGAGTGCTGCACTGAGGGCGACCAGCACTGAAGGGATTAAGCACTGAGGGAGTGCTGCACGGAGGGCAGGCATCGGCACTAAGGGAGTGCTGCATTGAGGGGTGTCAGCACTGATGGGATTCAAAAAGGGCGGTCAGCACTGAAGGGAGGTCAGCACTGAAGGGATCAGTACTGAGGGAATGCTGCACAGAGGGAGTGCTGCTCTGTGTGGGGTCATCACTGAGGGAGTGCTTCACTGTCGGGTGTCAGCTGTGAGGGTCTGTGGGAGGGTCAGTGCTGTGAGACTGTCTGAGGGATGTCAGCACTGAGGGAATGCTGCACTGAGGCAGGGCGGCACAGAGGGAG
Source organism: Rhincodon typus (assembly GCF_021869965.1). Classification (NCBI taxonomy): domain Eukaryota; kingdom Metazoa; phylum Chordata; class Chondrichthyes; order Orectolobiformes; family Rhincodontidae; genus Rhincodon; species Rhincodon typus. The sequence continues at coordinate 1,733 of NW_025968768.1, read as the reverse complement.
TCCTGGACAGAGCGGGGTCTGCATTCAGAGGGGTCAACACTGAAAGTGGTCAGCCCTGAAGCGAGGTCAGCACTGACAGTGTCGGTAGTTAGGAAGTTGTGCACTGACAGAGTGCTGTACAGAGCGGGATCAGCAATGAGGGAGTGCTGCACTGAAGTCGCCCAGCAATGAAGGGAGGTCAGCACTGACGGGGTGAGTACTGAGGGAGTGCTGCATTGAAGGAACGCTGCACTGAGGCGGCTCAGCACTAATGGGGGGTCATCATTAAGGGAGTTCTGCACTGAGGGAGGGCTGTACAGAGTGAGGTCTGCACTTCGAGGGGTCAGCACTGAAGGCGGTCAGCACTGAAGAGAGGTTAGCACTGACAGGGTCAGTAGTGACGAAGTTGTGCACTGAGGGAATGCTGTACAGAGGGGGATCAGCACTGAGGGAGTGCTTCAGTGCGGAGTGTCAGCTGTGAGGGTGCATTGCACTGATGGAGGGACAATAGGGAGAAAATGTCCCTGCTCGTAGAAGAGCTTTATCACACAGTGTGTAGTTAGGTTATGGAATGCACTGCTGTAAATGTGATGAATTAGGTTCAAAGGAGACGTACAGAGGGCATTGGATGAAAATGGTGTGCAGGTTTTAGGCGGAAAAAGGATTTGCATGAGATCATAGAGACAACTCAGTATGATGGGCCAAATGTCCCCCTTCCCCTTCTGTAATTTTGCGATTTGGTGTATCCAAAAATTACATGAAATTTATTACAAACACCAATAAAACAACACTGTTACTACTTAACTATCTCCCAAAGGATTACTTTGATTTCAAAATGGTTCTGTGGACTCTCCGAAGACAGATAACATCGGGTTTAAAATGACACAGACGCAGAGGGTCAATACCGAAACAGTACGTCATTGTAACAGGGTTAGAATTGAGGAGGTGCCTCTTGATTGGACAGCCAGTACTGAGATTTTGCAGGTCTATCACAGTGTAAATATTGAATGAAAGCCTCATTTTCAGAGCGTCAGAACTCTGGGAGCGCATGACTGTCAGAGGGTCAGGACGGAGGCAGTGCCTCATTATGCAGATGTCAGAATTGAAGCAGTGTCACATGATGGGAGAGTCAGTCCTGAGGTATGACAGCACTGTCAGTGGTTTAGAACTGTGGGAATGCTTCCTTATCATATGGTCAGGACTGAGCAGGTGCCTTAATATCATATGTTCAGTCCCGATAGAATGCCTTATCATCGGGAGTCATTACTGAGTCAGTGCCTGTTTGTCAAAGGTACAGTACAGAGGGTGTGCATCATTGTCAGAGGGTCAATACAGAGGCAGTACTTGATTGTAAGGGGGGAGATAGGAGTGTGCCACGTGCTTAGATGGTCAGTTCTGTGGCAGTGCAGCACTCTGGGTCAGTTCTGAGGCATTGCCTCATTGTCAGAGGGTCATGACTGAGGCACTGTCTCATTGTAAGAGGGTAAGAATTGAAGGGGTCGCACACGTTTAGATGATCAGTACGGAGGTATTGCAGATCTATCAGAAGGTTAGTCCTGAGGGACTGCCTCGTTGTCAGCAGGTCAGTTTGGAGGAAGTGCTTCACTGTCAGAGCATTGGTACTGAGCGAGTACCTCATTGTGAGACTCAGAATCAAGGGACTGCTCACATTTTAGACAGTCAGTACATGTAGTCAGCACTGTCAGTGGGTGAGTACGAAGGGTCCATTCTGAAGCAGTGCCTCAATGTAATGG
>NW_025968767.1:0-20534 GCF_021869965.1 Rhincodon typus | reverse complement strand
TATGATGCTGCTTGGCCTGCTGTGTTCATCCAGCCCTGCACCTTGTTGTCTCGGATTCTCCAGCATCTGCAGTTCCTACTATCTCTGATTCAATTTAAACAATCTTCACCCTTCCATGGGAGCAACTGCTTTACATGTTCAGCTTCAGCTCTGAGCTTCCCAAACTGAAACTAAAGAGAAACCTCAGCTTCCCAAATTATGTGTGTTTCCTTCAGCCCCGCAAAAATTCCAGAATCTTCTACCTTTTTGATTTGATTTATTATTGTCACATGTACTAATATACAGTGAAAAGTATTGTTTTTCGTGCTAACCAGACAAATTATACCTTACATAAGTACATCTGGGTAATGTAACAGAATGCAGAATGTACTGTCACAGCTACAGAGATGATGCAGAGAAAGATCCATTCATGAGAGGTCCATTCATAAGTCTGATAACAGCAGGGAAGAAGGTGTTCTTGAATCTGATGGTATACGCTTTTAAACTTGCGTATCTTCTGCCCAATGGAAGAGGGTGGAAGAGAGTATAACTGGGGTGGGAGGAGTCTTTGATTATGTTGGCTGTTTACTTAAGGCAGCAGGAAGTGTAGACAGAGTCAATGGAAGAAAGGCTGGTTTTCATGGGCTGAATTCACAGCAGATATATGGGAACACCACCACCTCCAAGTTCCCCTCCGAGTCACTCACCATCCTGATTTAGAAATATATCGCCGTTCCTTCACTGTTACTGGGTCCAAATCCTAGAATTCCCTCCCTAATAGCATTGTGGGTCAACCCACAGCAGGAGGACTGCAGTGGTTCAAGAAGGCAGCTCACCACCACCTTCTCAAGGGCAACTAGGGGTGGGCAAGAAATGCTGGCCAGCCAGCGACACCCACATCCCACAAAAGGGTAGGGCCGATCAAGGATTGTAAAGGGAATTTGTGCACCGAGCCTAAAGAGTTAGGAGAGGTCCTTAATGAATACTTTCCTTTGGTATTCACAACTGAGAGGGACCTAGTTGTAGAGGAGGACAGTGTGAAACAGGCTGGTAGGCTAGACGAGGTCGATGTTAGTAAGGAAGATGTACTAGGACTTTTGAGGAACTTGAAGATAGACAAGTCCCCTGGGCCTGATGGGGTTTATCCAAGGATTCTATGGGAAGCGAGGGAAGAGATCGCAGGGCGTTTGGCGATGATCTTTTCGTCCTCACTGTCCACGGGTATAGTGCTGGAAGATTGGAGAGAGGCAAACATCATTTCCTTGTTCAAAAAGGGGAATAGGGATAACCTCGGAAATTACAGGCCAGTTAGTCTTACATCAGTGGTGGGCAAATTATTGGAAAGGGCTCTGAGAGATAGGATTTATGATCACTTGGAAAGGCACAGTTTGATTCATGATAGTCCGCATGGATTTGTGAGGGGTAGATCATGACTCACAAACCTTATTGAATTCTTTGAAGAGGTGACCAAACACGTGGATGAAGGTGGAGCAGTGGATATGGTATACATGGATTTAAGTAAGTTTGATAAAGTTCCCCATGGTAGGCTCATGCAGAAGGTAAGGAGGCATGGGATAGGGGGAAATGTGGCAGATTGGATTCAGAATTGGCTGACCCTTAGAAGACAAAGGGTGGTAGTGGACGGAAAATATTCAACATGGTGCTCAGTTACGAGTGGTGTACCACAAGGATCTGTTCTGGGTCCTCTTCTATTTGTGATTTTTGTAAATGATTTGGATGAAGGAGTGGAAGGGTGGATTAGTAAGTTTGTGGACGATACGAAGGTGGGTCGAGTTGTGGATAGTGCGGAGGGCTGTTCTGGGTTCTAGGTTACAAAGGGACATTGATAGGATGCAGAGCTGAGCTGAGAAGTGGCAGATGGAGTTTAACCCTGAAAAGTGTGAGGTGATTCATTTTGGAAGGACAAACTTGAAAGCAGAATACAGGGTTAACGGAAAGATTCTTGGCAGTGTGGAGGAGCAGAGGGATCTTGGGATTCACGTCCACAGTTCCCTGAGAACTGCCACCCAGGTGGATAGAGTTGTTAAGAAGACGTATGGTGTGTTAGCTTTCATTAATAGAGGGATTGAGTTCAAGAGCCGTGAAGTTATGCTCCAGCTATACAAAAGCCTGGTTCGGCCACATCTGGAGTATTGTGTCCAGTTCTGGTCGCCTCTTTACATGAAAGATGTGGAAGCATTGGAAAAGGTGCAGAAGAGATTTACCAGGATGTTGCCTGGAATGGAGGGAAGGTCTTACAAGGAAAGGTTGAGAGAGCTAGGGCTTTTCTCTTTTGAACGATGAAGGATGAGAGGTGACTTGACAGAGGTGTACAAAATGATCAGAGGTATAGATAGAGTGGACAGCCAGAGACTTTTTCCTAGAGTGGAGGTAGCTATTACGAGGGGGCATAGTTTTAAAGTGAGTGGAGGTAGATATAGGGGAGATATCAGAGGTAGGTTCTTTACTCAGAGAGTGGTAGGGGCGTGGAATGCATTACCAGAGAGGGTAGTGGAGTCGGCCTCATTAGGGACATTTAAGCGGCTATTAGATAGGCATATGGATGATAGTATAAGGTCGGGTGGAGGTTAGATCGACCTTAGGATTAGGGTAAAAGTTCGGCACAACATCGTGGGCCGAAGGGCCTGTACTGTGCTGTACTGTTCTATGTTCTATGTTCTAAATGAATAGAGAAAAAAAGGCTGTTAGTTTAGAAAGGCATCATGTGTCAGTGCAAACTTGGTGGGCTGAAGGGCCTCTTCCAATGCTGTACTGTTCTTTGTTCTCTGTCACCACGAAAGATGGTGGAATTTAAAATCAGTAAGTACCCAGAATTAAAGTTCTCATGATGACTTTGAAACCATTGTTGATTGTTGTAAAATCCCATTCACTGATGTGTTCGCTAATGTCCTTTAAGAAAGGAAGTCTGCTGTCCTTACCTGGTCTGGCCTACGTTTGATTCCAGACCCATGGCAATGTGGGACTTTCAACTGACCTCTGAAACAGTGCAGCAAGCTCCTCATTCCAATTAGGAATGGGCAACAAAAGCCAGGGACTCTCACAACACATGAGTGAATAAAAAAAACTTCACCCCTTATATTAGATCTCATCAAGTCTCCAATTCCATGCATGATAGGATATAGGGAGGGCAGTGGAGTCACATAGAATTTAAAAGCAGAATCAGACCATTCCACTTAATTGTTCTGTGTTAGTTTTTAAAGCACAAAAGTCCTCTACTGTCTCCTGCATCTAAACTCATTAGGGATTTACTGCTGGTACCAGGTTCATCACTGTCCGACAAATGCTTAATCCGCTTAAGTTTTTATTAACAAAACCACAATCTGTCCATTGATAGCCATCACATTTGTTACAGTCTGCTAGTCAACAGAAGAAAATGACCATGAGGTATCAAATATTCTGGGTCATGCAATGTAAAACTGAGACAAGCCCATAAGTTTATGTGATTTATTAAAAAAATTGAGGCACATAAACAAGGGCAAACCCAGACAATGGGAAAGCTGTGCACGTACACAGTTGGTAATGTTTAAACAAGTGATGTGGAAAGCTGCAGCTGCTATAACTAACATTGGGTGGGACACATTGTCCACACACCTGACACAAAAGTCCCAGAACAAACTGTCTACTCTGAGCTCCAGCCCAGTGATTAAAACACTGGTTGCACAGAGCGGCTTGGTCAATCATTCAGAAAATTTTATTTCACCCCAATACATCCTCCCTCAAGGAAAACCTTGGAGACAATGGCATTCAGTGAGAGATTAAAGCTGAGTAACTATTCCAGAGGCCACATTTGTGTTTAAGTAGGGGTTAGGTGGAAGCTGTGTTACATCTGAAGAGTCTTCTGCTCCAATCTGTTCTGGGGTAACTGTGTTCCGACTTTGACATTTCTCCTAGGAAATACAGACCTTGGAAAAAATGCAGTGCAGATTTACCAGGACGTTACTGGGGTCAAAAGGGTTAAATTATGAAGGAAGATTGCAAAGACTCAGCTGTATTTGCTTGAGATGTAGAGGGTGATTTAATTAAGGTGCTTAAAGTGATTGAGAGACTGTATCCCCTGAAGGGGAAGATCAAAACAAGGGGGTCGAAATCTTCAACTAAGAACAAAACCATTCAGGAGTGATGTCAGGAAGCACTTCTCCATACAAAGGGAGGCAGAATCTGAAACTCTGATCCCCAAAAAGCCTTTGATACTGGGGGTCAGATGGAAATTGAGATTGCCAAGGCTGAACTTGATAGGTTTTTATTTGGTTAAGATGGATGGGGTTAAGGTGTAGATCAAACTGACCTAATTGTAGAATAGACTCAATGGGCTGAACATTGAGTTAACTTTGATTTCTCTTCACAGATGCTGCCAGACCTGCTGAGCTTTTCCAGCAACTTTCTCTTTTGGTTTCTGATTTACAGCATCTGCAGTCCTATCAATTTTTATTTAGCAGTCCCGGACTGCAGGATGGTCTGGGGATGGGGGGCAAAGGGTCACAGACTGCAGGATGGTCTGGGGGAGCAAAGGGTCACAGACTGCAGGATGGTCTGGGGAAGGGGGATCACAGAATGCAGGATGGTCTGGGGAAGGGGGGTCACAGAATGCAGGATGGTCTGGGGAAGGGGGATCACAGAATGCAGGATGGTCTGGGGAAGGGGGGTCACAGAATGCAGGATGGTCTGGGGAGGGGTTGTTACAGACTGCAGGATGAATTAGGTAAGGGGGTGTCACATTGCAGGATGGACTGGATTGGAGGGGGTCACAGACTGCTGAAACACCCATGGGTGTGGGGTGGTGGGGAGGGGCAGCACATGGTCTGCAAGAGACCCAAGCAGCAGTCAGAGTTTCTGGTTCAGCAGGGATACAGGCTGCAGGGCATCTTGAGTCAGACTTTAAGGATCTGTGTTTTTTGCTGCTTATCACTGTTTACCTCTGGTGTTGTGAAGATTTCCCCTTGTTATTTTTGCAGAGTATTGTTTCCTTTCGGAAACTGTCAGTAGGAAGTGACTTCCTGGCTGGGACTAGGCAATTGAGCAATAAAGTAAACCATTGGATCCTGAGCAAGACTGATTATCTGGCCGACACTGTAGCGTTGGTGAGTCCATAATTTACGCTTTGAGGACTTGTGCTTCACCTGAAAATACTGGTATTGCATGATTTCTTCTGGTGTGGGGATTGTGGAGAGGACCTGAGCCTGGAACATCGGGGCTTGACTCTCAAAACTGGAACTAGATCGTTCAAGGTGATCAGGATGCACTTACTGGCAAGTGGAAATCTGGACCTGACTTTCTGAAAGAACAATTGATGCTGAGATTGATAGGAAATTTCAAAACTGAGGTTGAAAGATCTTGTTGGGTAAGGGATATTTCGAATACAAAGCCAAGGCTGGTAAATGGAGATGAGGTACAGATCAACTGTGCTCTCATTGAATGTTGGAACATGTACCGGAAGCTGGATGACCTCCTCCTGTTTAGACAAGAATTTTAGGAACAGCTAACCAGTGAAGTAGCTTTATTGTCTCTGAGCAACAATGCTATTCACTTCTGGCAGAATGACAGGACAACACAATAGACCTATCATGTTTCATAGATTCTATAATTATCTGAACAATCTGATCTTACCACTGAGGCTATTACAGTCAACAAAATCCTAATATGGACCTTATATGCATTTACTGCAACAGTGCAAAGAAAACCATTTCAAAATAATGACATGAAATGACTATTAGGTTTAGCAACAGCTTGATTTTGTTGCTAGCACTCCAGTTAGCCAGAAAGGCGAGAGTTAACATCTTAACCCATTAGCTAAACAAACAGCCTTGGCTATATTTCCCTCCCCACCCCTATCTGCCTTCCGTAGGGACCGCTCTCTCCGCGAATCCCTTGTCCGCTCCACACTCCCCACTAGCCCCACAACCCCTGGCATCTTTCCCTGCAATCGCAGGAAGTGCTACCTGTCCCTATACCTCACCCCTCACCTCCATCCCAGGACCCAAAATAACCTTCCACAGCAGACAGATGTTCACCTGCACATCCGCTAATGTGGTCTATTGTATCCGCTATTCCCAATGTGGCCTCCTCTACATCACTGAGACCAAAAGGAGGCTCAGAGACCACTTTGTAGAGCACCTACGCTCGGTTCGTGACAAACAACAACACCTCCCAGTCACGAACCACTTCAACTCCCCCTCCCACTCCCTGGGCGAAATGTCCATCCTGGGCCTCCTCCAGTGTCACAATGACGCCACCTGGAAACTGGAGGAGCAGCACCTCATATTACGCCTTGGGACCCCACAGCCCAATGGTCTCAATGTGGACTTTACCAGTTTCAAAATCTCCCCACCGCCGGCCTCATCCCATGACCAACCCCCCCATCCCCGCCTCCTTGACTTGTCCGTCTTCTCTCCCACCTATCCGCTCCTCCCACCTCACTGACCAATCCCCACCACTGCCTACCTGCACTCACCTATCACCATCCCACCTACCTTCCCCAGCCTGACCCAACCCTCCCTCTATTTATTTCAGAGCCCCCTTCCCCCTCCCCCATTTCTGAAGAAGGGTCCTGACATCAACTTTCCTGTTCCTCTGTTGCTGCCTGGCCTGCTGTGTTCCTCCAGCTCCACACTGTGTTATCTCTGACTCCAGCATCGGCAGTTCTTACTATCTCTGAGCCTTGGCTGACATTACTGTGCAAGTTTGAGCAGGTGCTGCATTGTTGAAGGTGCCATAAACAAGGTTTTATCTGTTCTTTCAGGTGGATGTGCAAGATCCCAAGATGTTCTTTGTTTTGAAGAGGTGGGAGGAAGTTTCCATTTGTCCTGAGTAACATTTGTCTCTCAATCACTGAAACAGGTCATTTAACCTTCCATTGCTTTTTAATGACCTTCGTGTGCAAATTAGTTGTTGCTTTTATGCACATAATCTCTGAGATTGCTGCAGCCTCCTCCAATTCTGACATCTGGACTATCCCTGGCTTTTCATCACCTCTCAATTGTCAGCTGTTACCTTCATGTGCTGGGCCCTAAACTCAGGAATTCCCTTGCTGATCTTAAAGGGGGAAGGGGATGCAGAGGGGTAGACCCAGTAAGACCACAATCAGATCACTCTTGACCCTATTGAGTGGTGGAGCAGGCTTGAAAGACCAAATGACCTCATCCAGTTTTTTTTTTCTGTTTGTGTGTAAGAACTGCAAAAACGTAAGCCCTTTCTTCTTTCTCAACATCTTCAAGTTAGATTTCTCATTCTGAATTTTTAGTTGAAACATTTGATGATAAAATAAATGGACTAATAACTCAGGTGGAGCACAGGTTAAAGGCGTGACCCGGTGAATGCCCATAGTAATTTCTAGCCTACGATTCAAAATGCATTGAAGAATCTTTATCCTGCAATAATTTTAAATGACTGTTTTTGTGGCATTAATTAATTTATTGAACTCACCTAGCCCTGGATATAAACAAAATTTGGTTTGGAAGCAGTAACCAAACCTGTGAGGTGATGCACTTTGGTGGAAATAACATTGAAAGACAATATAAAATATGGGGTATATTTCTAAAAGGGTGCAGGAGCAGATGGAGCTGGGTGTACATATGCCCACATCATTGGAGGTGGCAGGACAACTGGAGAGAGCAGTTAAAAAGTATAGAATGTCCTTGTCTTTGTTAATTGGGACATAAAGCAAGGAGGAGATGTTGAATTTGCATTGAATGTTTGATCGACTTATTGTCATGTGTACTGAAATACAGTGAAAAGATTTGTTTACAAACAGTACAGGCAGATCACAGTAAGCAAAGGATGTACTTGGGTGACATTGTACAGGGAGTGTGCTGGGCCAGATCCACTTTAGTAAGATCAGCATTATTTGAAGCTAGAGAGTCCATTCATCAGTCTGATAACACCCAGGAAGGAGCTGTCCCTGAACCTGCTGGTGTGTGTGTTCAGACTTCTGGATCTTCTGCCTGATGGAAGAGGCTGTAGGAGATCATTACCGGGGTGCGATGGGTCTGTGATGATGTTGGCTGCCTTTCTGTGGCAGCGAGCCATGTAAATGGAGTCCATGGATGGAAGGTTGGCTTCCGTGATGGTCTGGGCTGTGCACACCACCTTCCGTAGTTTCTTACAGTCCTGGGCAGAGCAGTTGCCATACCAGACCGTTATGCACCCGGGCAGTATGCTTTCAATGGTGCGTCTGTAGAAGTTGGTGAGGGGCCTTATAGACATGGCAAATTTCCTGAGCTGCCTAGGGAAGAAGAGGCGTTGTTGTGCCTTCTTGACTGTCGCAGCTACGTGGGAAGTCCAGGACAGGTTGTTGGTTATCGTCACTCCAAGGAACTTGATGCTGTTCACCCTCTCAACCTCAGTTCTGTTGATGTCCTTTATTTCTTTATTCATTCACGGGATGAGGGCGTCGCTGGCTAGGCAGCATTTATTACCCATCCCTAATTGCCCAGACGGCAGTTAAGAGTCAACCACATTGTTGTAAGTCTGGAGTTACATATAGGCCAGACCGGGTAAGGATGGCAGTTTCCTTTCCTAAAGGACGTTAGTGAAGCAGATGGGTTTTTCCAACAATTGACAATGGATTCACAGTCATCATTAGATTCTTAATTCCAGATATTTATTGAATTCAAATTCCACCATCTACCATGGGGGGATTCAAACTGGGGTCTCCAGAACATTGTCAGGGTCACTGGATAATACCAGCGTTAATACCACTGGGCCATCGCCTCCCCCTGTTGGGGGATGTAGATGAGGGCGTGTTCTCCACCTTTCTTTCTGAAGTCAATGATCAGTTCTTTAGGTTTGCTGATGTTGACAGAGAGGTTGTTTTCATTGCACCACATCACCAAGCCCTCTATCTCCTGTAGTTTGACTCGTCATTGTTAGATATTTGCCCCCCCCCCCACAACTACGGTGGTGTTGTCAGTTCGTTTGCAATTTGGCAACACAGTCGTAGGTGTAAAGGGAGTACATTGGGGGCTGAGGAATGCGTCCTTGGGGGTGGGGGGGGTGGTGGGGCTCCAGTGTTGAGTGTTATTGTGGAGGAGGTTGCAGGTACCTATCCTCACTGATTGGGGTCTGTGGGTCAGAAAGCTGAGGTTCCAGTTGCAGAGGGCGGAGCTGGGACCAAGGTCACGGAGTTTTGAGATCAGTCTGGAGGGGATAATGGTCTTGAAGATGGAGCTGTTGTCAACGAGCAGGAGTCTGACATAGGTATCTTTGTCCAGATGTTCCAGGGATGAGTGCAGGGCTAGGGATATGGTGTCCACTGTGGACCTGTTATGTTGGTAGGCAAACTGTAGGGGTTCAAGGCAGGCTGGGAGACTGGAGTTGATGTGGGCCATGACCAGCCTCTCGAAGTACTTCATGATTATTGAAATCAGATCCACTGGGCGTTAGCCATTAAGGCACGTTGCATGAGCTCTCTTAGGTGCGGGGATGATGGTGGTCTTCTTGAAGCAGGTGGGGACTTCGGTTGTAGGAGGGAGAGGTTGAAGATGTCGGGGAATACCTCCGCCAGTAGGTTCACACAGGATCTGAGTGTTCGGCCGGGGCTAGCATCCGGGCCCATCACTTTCCTTGGATTGACTCCCAGGAAAACTGGTCTGACTTCTGAAGCAGTGACAGAGGGAACAGGTGTGTCTGGGGCTGTTGGGGCAGGTATCACCGCGCCGTTGGCATTCTGCTCAAACTGAGCATAGACAGCATGGAGTGCATCAGGGCGGAATGTGTCATTGTCTGCGATCTTGCTCTGCTTCATTTTGTATCCTGTAATGTTGTTTAGGCCTTACCATAGGCAGCGAGAGTCTGTTTGGTAGGTCTGGGGCTCTAACTTGGTCCAGTACTGTGGCCTCCCTGATAGCTTACGGAGTTTAGAGCTGGATTTTCTGCTTTGGTCCGGGTCACCCGACTTGAATGCTGCCCATCTGGTCTTCAGTAGGGAGTGGATTTCCTGGGTCATCCAAAGTTTCCGGTTGGGGAACACTCGGATTGATTTCTTTGGTACACAGCCCTCCAGGCGCATTTGCTAATGAAGTCAGTGACGGTGGTTCCATTGTCATCTAGGTTTTCCGCTGAACACTTGAACACGGTCCGGTCCACCGAGTCCAATCAGTCCCGGAGATGGAATTCCACTGCTTCAGACCAGCACTGATCACATGGTGCATTTGGAGGAGCTCTTTGAGGCAAAGGAGGCAAAGTTGGTCATAAACATGGCAAAAACAGAATTTGTGAAGGTGGAATGATGTTCTTAGGGCATGACATCAGACACGGATGGATGACACCAAGGAATGTGAAGATGAAGGCCATCGAGGAGTTTCCAAGACCATCCTTGAAAAAGGAAGTTCTGCCATTTTTAGGACTGAGCAGATTCTACAGAAAATTTGCACCAAACTTTAGGAGCAGGATGGCATCGCTCACGGATTTGTTAAAGAAGAACACAAAACTTTGGTGGACAGAACAATGCCAGGAGGCATTTGAGAATTTAAAAGCAGTGTTAACCACCACACCAAATTTTTAGAAACCCTCAAAGTTGCCATCGTCACAAGCGATGTAGGGGTTGATACTGTGTTGTTATAGGAGGATGTAGGTGTTGGAGCTGTGTTGTTACAGGAGGATGTAGGTGTTGGAGCTGTGTTGTTACAGGAGGATGATTGTGGCATTGAAAGGCCAATCAGTTATTTTTCAAGAAAACTCAATATCCACCAGAGAAAAAACATTCAACCTTTGAGAAAGTTATTGAGTTTGATAACGGGCTTACAACATTTTAATATTTACATTGCAAACATTGTTTCAGAGACAATTGTGTATACCAATCACAATCCTTTGACATTTCTGGAAAACATAAGGACAAGAACACCAGATTACTTCATTGGAGTTAACAAGGTGTAGAGCTGGATGAACACAGCAGGCCAAGCAGCATCAGAGGAGCAGGAAAACTGACATTTCGAGTCGAGACCCTTCTTCAGAAATGGAGGAGGGGAAGGGGATTCTGAAATAAATAGGGAGAGAGAGGGAGGCGGATAGAAGATGGATAAGGAGAAGATAGGTGGAGAGGAGACAGACAGGTCAAAGAGGCGGGGTTGGAGCCAGTAAAGGTGAGTGTAGGTGGGGAGTTAGGGAGGGGATAGGTCGGTCCAGGGAGGACGGACAGGTCAAGGAGGCGGGATGAGGTTAGTGGGTAGGAGACGGGGGTGGGGCTTGAGGTGGGAGGAATGGTTAGGGAGGCGGGGATGAGCTGGGCTGGTTTTGGGATGTGGTAGGGGGAGGGGAGATTTTGAAGCTTGTGAAGTCCACATTGATACCGTTGGGCTTACCCTTGAGCCTCCCTGGACCGACCTATCCCCTCCCTACCTTCCCACCTACATTCACCTTTACTGGCTTCAACCCCGCCTCTTTGACCTGTCTGTCTCCTCTCCACCTATCTTCTCCTTTATCCATCTTCTATCCGCCTCCCCCTTTCTCCCTATTTATTTCAGAATCCCCTTCCCCTCCCCCATTTCTGAAGAAGGGTCTCGACCCAAAACGTCAGCTTTCCTGCTCCTCTGATGCTGCTTGGCCTGCTGTGTTCATCCAGCTCTACACCTTGTTATCTCAGATTCTCCAGCATCAGCAGTTCCTCCTATCTCTACTTTATTGGAGTCACATGTTACAAGCATTTAATTTACAGATTGTACATGTTGTGGGTCGTGAACATATTATTCCAGATGTTTTATTGCAAGTTTAAACAAAATGTTTATGTAAGATAGAAACAGTAGTGTTCAATGTTGTATTTACACAGAATTTGTATGAAATGTGTAACTCTAGATTAAAGAGATATGAATTTAGTAATGTAATGGAGTTAAGGTTTTATAACAGAAAAAAAGAAGTCATCTTTTCATGATGATGGTTCATTTTTATCTTCAGGGGGAGGTGTTGCAAAGTTGGGTAGAGTACTTGTGGATTGGGAGGCAGGAAGTTAGAGCTTGGTGTTTGTAAACTACGGGCAGGGAAAAGCAGTGCGAGGTCCCTTTAAAAGATGATGTGTTTTTTCTATGCTTAAAGATTCAAAAAGGATGTCTGTGGGCAGCAACTTGTGGGTTCGCAGGTGCACAGAGAACATTTGAACCATTTGAATTGAAAGGCTGTACAGTTAGCAGGCCAAGCAACAATTTTACCAAGACAACAAGTTTTGAACTTAGCCAATCAATTTGAACTGGCCACTTGGATTTGGGTGGCACGGTGGCACAGCGGTTAGCAATGCTGCCTCACAGCACCAGGCACCCAACTTCGATTCCAGCCTTGGGTGACTGTCTGTGTGGAATTTGCAAACAAAGAACAAAGAAAATTACAGCACAGGAACAGGCCCTTTGGGCCTCCAAGCCTGCGCCGATCCAGATCCTCTATCTAAACCTGTTGCCTATTTTCCAAGGATCTGTATCCCTCTGCTCCCTGCCCATTCATGTATCTGTCTAGATACATCTTAAATGACACTATCGTGCCCGCTTCTACCACCTCCGCTGGCAACGCATTCCAGGCACCCACCGCCCTCTGCGTAAAGAACTTTCCACGCATATCTCCCTTAAACTTTTCCCCTCTCACTTTGAAATCGTGACCCCTAGTAATTGAGTCCCCCACTCTGGGAAAAAGCTTCTTGCTATCCACCCTGTCTATACCTCTCATGATTTTGTAGATCTCAATCAGGTCCCCCCTCAACCTCCGTCTTTCTAACACAAATAATCCTAATCTACTCAACCTCTCTTCATAGCTAGCGCCTTCCATACCAGGCAACATCCTGGTGAACCTCCTCTGCACCCTCTCCAAAGCATCCACATCCTTTTGGTAATGTGGCGACCAGAACTGTACGCAGTATTCCAAATGTGGTCGAACCAGAGTCCTATACAACTGTAACATGGCCTGCCAACTCTTGTACTCAATACCCCGTCCAATGAATGAAAGCATACCGTACGCCTTCTTGACCACTCTATCCACCTGCGTTGCCACTTTCAGGGTACAATGGACCTGAACACCCAGATCTCTCTGTGCATCAATTTTCCCCAGGGCTTTTCCATTTACCATATAGTTCGCCCTTGAATTGGATCTTCCAAAATGCATCACCTCACATTTGCCTGGATTGAACTCCATCTGCCATTTCTGTGCCCAACTCTCCAATCTATCTATATTCTGCTGCATTCTCTGACAGTCCCCTTCACTATCTGCTACTCCACCAATCTTAGTGTCATCTGCAAACTTGCTAATCAGACTATCTATACCTTCCTCCAGATCATTTATGTATATCACAAACAACAGTGGTCCCAACACGGACCCCTGTGGAACACCACTGGTCACAGTTCTCCATTTTGAGAAACTTCCTTCCACTACAACTCTCTGTCTCCTGTTGCCCAGCCAGTTCTCTATCCATCTAGCTAGTACACCCTGGACCCCATGTGACTTCACTTTCTTCATCAGCCTACCATGGGGAACCTGATCAAATGCCTTACGGAAGTCCATGTATATGACATCTATCAACTTTTTCACTTCTTCAAAGAATTCTATCAAGTTGGTAAGACATGACCTTCCCTGCACAAAACCATGCTGCCTATCACTAATAAGCCCATTTTCTTCCAAATGTAAATAGATCCTATCCCTCAGTATCTTCTCCAACAGCTTCCCCACCACTGATGTCAGGCTCACCGGTCTATAATTACCTGGATTATCCTTGCTACCCTTCTTAAACAAGGGGACAACATTAGCAATTCTCCAGTCCTCTGGGACCTCACCCGTGCTCAAGGATGCTGCAAAGATATCTGTTAAGGCCCCAGCTATTTCCTCTCTCGCTTCCCTCAGTAACCTGGGATAGATCCCATCCGGACCTGGGGACTTGTCCACCCTAATACCTTTTAGAATACCCAACATTTCCCCCCTCCTTATGCTGATTTGACCTAGAGTAATCAAACATCTATCCCTAACCTCAACAACGGTCATTTCCCTCTCCTCAGTGAATACCGATGCAAAGTACTCATTAAGCATCTCACTCATTTTCTCTGACTCCTCGCATAATTCCCCTCCTTTGTCCTTGAGTGGGTCAACCCTTTCTCTAGTTACCCTCTTGCTCGTTATGTACCAATAAAAGGCTTTGGGATTTTCCTTAACCCTGTTTGCTAAAGATATTTCATGACCCCTTTTAGCCCTCTTAATTCCTCGTTTCAGATTGGTCCTACTTTCCCGATATTCTTCCAAAGCTTCGTTTGTTTTCAGTCGCCTAGACCTTATGTATGCTTCCTTTTTCCTCTTTGCTAGTCTCACAATTTCACCTGTCATCCATGGTTCCCTAATCCTGCCCTTTCGATCCCTCATTTTCACAGGGACATGTCTATCCTGCACTCTAATCAACCTCTCTTTAAAAGCCTCCCACATATCAAATGTGGATTTACCCTCAAACAGCTGCTCCCAATCCACATTCCCCAGCTCCTGTCGAATTTTGCTATAGTTGGCCTTCTCCCAATTTAGCATTCTTCCTTTAGGACCACTCTTGTCTTTGTCCTTGAGTATTCTAAAACTTATGGAATTGTGATCACTATTCCCAAAGTAATCCCCTACTGAAACTTCAACCACCTGGCTGGGCTTATTCCCCAACACCAGGTCCAGTATGGCCCCTTCCCGAGTTGGACTATTCACATACTGCTCTCGAAAACCCTCCTGGATGCTCCTTACAAATTCTGCTCCGTCTAAACCCCTAACACTAAGTGGATCCCAGTCAATTTTCAGAAAATTAAAATGTCCCATCACCACCACCCTATTGCTCCTACATCTTTCCATAATCTGTCTACATATTTGTACCTCTATCTCACGCTCACTGTTGGGAGGCCTGTAGTACAGCCCCAACATTGTTACTGCACCCTTCCTGTTTCTGAGCTCTGCCCATACTGCCTCACTGCTCGAGTCCTCCATAGTGCCCTCCTTCAGCACAGCTGTGATATCCTCTTTGACCAGTCATGCAACTCCTCCACCCCTTTTACCTCCCTCTCTATCCTGCCTGAAGCATCTATATCCTGGGATATTTACTTGCCAATCTTGCCCTTCCCTCAAACAAGTCTCAGTAATAGCAATAACATCATACTGCCAGGTACTAATCCAAGCCCTCAGTTCATCTGCCTTACCTACTACACTTCTCGCATTAAAACAAATGTACCTCAGACCACCTGTCCCTTTGCGTTCATCATCTGCTCTCTGCCTACTCTTCCCCTTAGTCACACTGACTTCATTATCTAATTCCTTACAGGCTTTAGTTACTACCTCCTTACTGTCCACTAACCTCTTCATTTGGTTCCCATCCCCCTGCCACATTAGTTTAAACCCTCCCCAACAGCATTAGCAAAAGCAGCCCCTAGGACATTGGTTCCAGTCCTGCCCAGGTGTAGACCGTCCGATTTGTAATAGCCCCCACCTCCCCCAGAACCGGTCCCAATGTCCCAAAAATCTGAAACCCTCTCTCCTGCACCATCTCTCAAGCCACTCATTTATCCTGCCTATTCTTTCATTTCTACTCTGACTGGCATGTGGCACTAGTAGCAATCCTGAGATTACTACCTCTGAGGTCCTACTTTTTAACTTGGCTCCTAACTGCCTAAATTCTGCTTGTAGGACCTCATCCCATTTATTACCTATATCATTGGTGCCTATATGCACCACGGCAGCTGGCTGTTCAGCCTCCCCCTTCAGAATGTCCTGCAGTCGATCTGAGACATCCCTGACCCGTGCACCTGGGAGGCAACATACCATTCGGGAGTCTCGTTTTCGACCACAGAACCACCTATCTACTCTCCTTACAATCGAATCTCCTATGACGAGCCACTGCCCAAATATATCAGTTCACTCACCTTCCCAGAGCGCAATTCGACCGCTCCCACTCAGCTCCGCTGCCGAAATGAAGAACTTACCTTCTCGGCAGCCCCTGGTCCTCGCTCTCACCGCTCCCGCTGCTGCTGCAAAAATGGAGGCCGCTGATTCCACGAGGTAAGTATTTAAATGGGAAACTTACCTTCCTAGCAGCCCCTGGCCCTCGGTCTCACCGCTCCCACTGCTGCTGCAAAAATGGAGCAGCACATTCGTGCCGTGTCTGTGCGGGTTTCTTCTGGGTGTTCCGGTTTCCTCCCACAGTCCAAAGATGTGCAAGTTAGGGTGGATTGGCCATGCTAAATTGCCTGTAGTGCCCAGGGATGGTTAGATAGGTTAGACATGGGAAATGCAGGGGTAGGGTCTGGGTGGAATGCTCTGTTTCGGAGGGGCAGTGTGGACTTGTCGGGCCAAATGGCCTGTTTCCACACTGTAGGGATTCTATGAAAAACCAATTAAATTTAAACCTGATGGTTTTGACAACATAGGGCCAATCCTAGTGTAAGAAATTGATATGTCATCAAGGGTATTAAAAAAAGAGGGCAGTTGGACAAAGACAGGAGAACTGACTACTATCTGCCAGAGTTAACAGTTCTTAGCTCTCAAGAGAGAATCGTTGGGTCTCACAGACTCCTCTAAGCCTTAGAGAAAGCAACATCTAAATATCAAATGTCCCAACAGCACAAGTAGTTAATATTCCTGACTGAAGAATCGACGGAGAAGGCACTCCTGACAGAATATTCGATGGAGAAGGCACAGAACGTTCCAGAAGACACATAACCTGGCTGTAATTTCAAGAGACTAAATTCTAATTTTCATTTTTGCTTTATATTAGTGGGAATTGTATTTATTTGAACAGCATACCTTTAGAATCATGTTTTATTCAAGAGCAATTAGTAGTTGGAAGGGATTTATTCCGTTTGTTAATAAGTAAATTGTTACTTGTTGATTGTAAAGTGAGTGTCAGGGATTTGTTTTACTTAACCACTAGAAATTGTTGAAAGGCAGGTTACACCATTGTTCACACTCCTTTTACAGATGATAGGGCAAGGTGCTCCTCTTTGGGTGTTTCGGTTTTAGTTCTCAGAGGTGGGGGTCAACCTCTGATTTATAACAGTTGCTAAAAGAGAAAATAAAGATCTCTGTCAAGGACTTAGCAATTTCATCCCTTGCCTCCCTCAGTATCCTGGGATAGATACCATCAGGCCCTGGCGACCTATCTACTTTAATGGTTTTCAAGATTCCCAAGAGCTCTTCCTTTTTAATATTGACATGCCTTAGAATATCAACATACTCCTCCCTAATCTTACCATCTTCCATGTTCTTCTCCTTGGTGAATATCGATGTGAAATACTCATTAGGATCTCAACCACTTCCGGTGGGTCCTCACATAAATTTCCTCCTTTGTCCTTGAGTGGACCTCGCCCTTTCCCTAGCTACCCTCTTGCTCCTCATATACAAATAAAATGCCTTGGATTCTCCTTAATCTAACTTGGCAAGGTTATTTCATGGTCCTGTATAGCCCTCCTAATTCCTTGTTTAACTTCTTTCTTGCTTTCTTTATGTTCTTCAAGAGCCTTGTCTGATTGTAGTTTCTTAAACCTTACATATGCTTCTTTTTTTCTTTTGACTAAACTTTCAATATTTCTTATCATTCAGGGCTTCAAAATCTTGCCATCTTTATCTTTCATCATCACATAAACATGCTAATCCTGACCTTTGGTCAACTGGCCTTTAAAGGACTCCCAGATGTCAGATTTGGATTTATTCTCAAACAGCCACCCTTAATCTAATTTCTGCATTTCCTGTCTAATACTGTTGTAATTATCCTTCCCCCAATTACACACACTCATTCCAGGACCAGTCTTATTCCTATCCATAATTATCTTAAAAACTTATAGAATTGGCTCAGTGGTTAGCACTGCTGCCTCACAGCGCCAGGGACCCGGCTTCGATTCCACCCTCGGGCGACTGTCTGTGTAGAGTTCTTCCTGTGTCTGCGTGGGTTTCCTCTGGGTGTTCCAGTTTCCTCCCACAGTCCAAAGATGTGCAAGCTAGGGGGATTGGCCATGCTAAATTGCCCATAGTGTTCAGGGATGTGTAGATAAGGTGTGTTATAGGGGGATGGGTCTGGCTGAGATGTTCTGAGGGTCGGTGTGGACTTGTTGGGCCGAAGGGCCTGTTTCCACACTGTAGGGACTCTATGACTATAACTAATTACGATCACTGTTTCCAAATTGCTCCCCTGGTGAAATTTTGAATTCCTGGCCCGGCTTATTCCCCAATTCAAGGTCTAATACAGCTCCTTCCATGGTTGGACTGTCCACATATGGTTTCAGGAAACCCTCCCAGAAGTGCTCAACAAATTCTGCCTATCTAAGCTCCTGGAACAAAGGGAGTCCCAGCCAATATTAGGGAAGTTAAAATCACTGTTGCTTTTACATCATTCCATGATCTGCTTACATATCCACTTCTCTATCTCCCACTGGCTATTGGGAGGCCTAAAGTATAAGCCCATCACAATGATTGCACTTTTCTTGATCCTGAGCTGTACCCACATGACCATGCTGAATGAACCCCTCAATATGTCCTCTCTTAGTACAGCTGTGACATTCGCTTTAATCAGTAATGCACTCTCTCACCTCTTTTACATCCCTTTCCATCTCACCTGAAACATCTAAACCCTGGAACATTGAACTGTCAGTCCTGCCCTTCTCTCAACAAGGGTTCTGTAATGGCTACCATATCGTAGCCCCATGTTCGTATCCAGGCTCTAAGCTCATCTGACTTTTTTTTAATTCATTCATGGGATGAGGGCGTCGCTGACCAGGCAGCATTTATTGCCCATCCCTAATTGCCCAGACGGCAGTTAAGAGTCAACCACATTGCTGTGGGTCTGCAGTCACATGTAGGACAAACAAGGTAAGAATGGCAATTTCCTTCCCTAAAGGACATTAGTGAACCAGATGGGTTTTCTTTCTTGACAATTGGCAATGGATTCATGGTCATCATTAGATTCCTAATTCCAGATTAGTATTGAATTCGAATTCCACCATGTGCCATGGCGGGATTCGAACCCCAGGTCCCCAGAACATTACCTGGGTTTTCTGGATTAATAGTCCAGTGATAATACCACTCGGCCATCGCCTACTTAACCAGTATACTCCTTGCAGACTGCCATTCCTGCCGTGTTCATTAACCTGGCCCTACCTGTTCTTCCTATTAGGCTTTACTTGATTAGCCTTTACCTTCTCTTCAATCACTCCGCATTCTGATTGACTCCTCTGCTTCCCTCTCCCTGCCACACTTGCTTAAACCCTTCCAAGTGGCACTAGCAAACCTCCCTGCCAGGACATCGGTGGTCCAGTTTAGATGCAACCCATCCATCTTGCATAGGTCAACATACCACTGGAAGAGATCTCAATGATATGTGAAGCCCTCCCTCCTGCACCAGCCTTTTAGTCATAAAGGGAGAATAAAACCCTGTTACAGGCTCTTTATCCTTCTTATCCAGTCCTGAATATTTCCAAAGATCTGGGGTTCCCAAGGCTCGTTGCTCCTAAATTTCACCTGAAAGGAACATTTTGGGCCTGTGCTTTCCCTATTTCCTTTCTGACACCTTCCACTGATCTGCTGTAGATTTTCCCATAAGTAACTTTGGCCAGATCCTCCCTTATTTTAGAAAAATCTGCCTTCCCCAATCCAAAAGCTTTTTTCCTGTTCCATCACAAACTTAAGATGTATGGTGTTGTGGTCATTAATATGAAAATGTTCTCCCACTGCCACCTCAAACACCTGTCCAGCTCCAATCCCCAGAATTAGGTCCAGCACTGCACTGTTCTTTGTTGGACCTTCTAAGTGTTGACATAAAAATCTCTCCTGAATACATTTCAAGAAAACTGCCCCCTCTAAATGCTTTACACTATGTTTATAGAGTCAAAGAGGTTGACAAATCAAATGTCAGTTATTGAAATGTTGCTTTTATCTGATTAATGCCGTGCTGGCAATATTTGGCAGTTGCGAAAAGGTGAAGCATTTTAAAGTGCACCAGGTAGATGAGTGTAATAGAAATCTACATAATAATTCTCAAATGTAATCCCAAAAGTCAAAAAAGGTCTGAGATCCAGCATTTGGCTCTCAACCAGAACATCACAACTATTTTTAGGACCTTTTGTTTCTTAAATTTGAGTCTCTCAGGAAATCAATTCTGAGACAATCAGGAAATTCAGTTTTGAAAACAGGACGAAGTAAAAAGAAACAATTTTATCAAAATTATTCAATGACCAAACTCAAAATTTAGAATAATTTTACAGGTAGATTTGGATAAGAAAGATGGTGAACTCCAGGATACTGGAGTTGTCAATTTATTGACCAAATCAGCCTCACTATCACTGAGAGATAGTAGGAACTGCTGATGCTGGAGAATCTGAGATAACAAGGTGTAGAGCTGGATGAACACAGCATTGGAACACAATTAACAGACTGACATTCCAAATGTGTGCCAAGGAGGTGCTGCATTGTTCGAGGGTCAGTACTGAGGGAGTGCTGTACTGTCAGAGGGTCAGTACTGAGGGAGTGCTGCACTGTCAGAGGGTCAGTACTGAGGGAGTGCTGTACTGTCACAGGGTCAGTACTGAGGGAGTGCTGCACTGTCACAGGGTCAGTACTGAGGGAGTGCTGCA
>NW_025968766.1:1796-20542 GCF_021869965.1 Rhincodon typus | reverse complement strand
ACCTTGTTATCTCAGATTCTCCAGCATCTGCAGTTCCTACTATCTCTCTCAGTTTACATGTTTCGGTTTCTAACTTGATAGCCCATCTCCAGAGAGATTTTTCAGAAGATACTTTAAACTTCCACTGCCGTTTATATGGAGCAACACCTACTCGATTCACTATGCATATTTTTTTCTTTTTTTATTCTTCTGTCGGAACAATTTTCTCTGTCTGCTCAACGATTTTTAAAAAATCATTGTGTTATACCTCAAGGGGAATATGTATCGTTTAAATTCTCGAGAATAGACAGGATATGATGAGGGTATGATCTCCTTCTCTGTTGTAACAATTCTGCGCTATTAACCTGATCTCATGTTTTTTTTATCGGGTGTGATTCTGGTGCAGCTGTATTAAACCCAGACATTATTAAAATTTTGAATAGAAACTGAAAGAACTGCAGATGTTGTAAAACAGGAACAAAAACCGAAGTTGCTGGAAGCACAACAGGTCTGGCAGCATCTGTGAAGAGAAACGTCAGAATTAATGTTTTGGATCAAGTGACCCATTTCGGGTCCGGGTTCTGAAGAATTGTCACGGGACTTAGAACGTTAATTAAAATTCTGAGGCTCGTTTGTATTTTTTTTCTGTTGCTTCATGGCCTGAGGAGACGTGTTTGTTGGATATTTCCAGCTTGTCACGTTGTCAGTGCCATCAGCTCAGATTGAGCTTCTTCAACTTTGAATTGAGACACCATACCAAAGCAAACAGTTTTTTTTCGATAACTCAATTCACATTCTCATTCTCAATAAACATGCAAAAAATCGATATTTAAGTCATGTCAAGACAGTTCATGACAATCCCATTAATCTGACATGATGCCAGTTATTCTGAAATTGCCTATGAGAAAGGCAAGAGAATAGTCAACAAATAATGTACAAGGATAGGATGCAATTGATTTGCAGTCCATTAGCTGAATCCTTCCGCAGCCTTATCCCTTATATGCTGCATGCCGAATCATCAGCTGTCTGCTTTTTTCTGTGTGAACTGAGTGAATGTGATCATCTTCAGCATAAATGTTGATTCTGCGGCCAGATTTAGAGCTTGAAAACGTAGTACCTGTTAGTAAAATGAATTTCCACCACATCAGGACTGGCTCTTGTCAGACAGGACCAAGTGTGAAACATTTATAGACCATATTCAGCAATTTTCTAGTCAGTGTGAAAATTCACCATGGAAAAAGTGGAAGACAATCATTACAAAATCTCATGATTACTGTCATATTTAAAATGATTCTAAGCTATATTGAAACATAAACAGAATGCGTTGGAAAATAGGGATAATTTCAAATGAATAGCTAGGCACTGAGACCGACTTAGATACCGGTGTAAATTAACATCACTGCTTCTGATCTCTCGAGAATCAACGGTATAATATTCACTATCAAGCAGACTTCGAAATAAGTATAAAACAAAATTATGATCTCAACTGATGGCAATACTAGACAGGTCAGATCCCAGGTTGAAACATGCTCTGATACATCAAAATTATTGACTTTGCACTTTGTTTTGTCGTGTTGTTCAGTCACTGAACATATTCCAACAAAGACTGGCAATGGTCTGTCAAGAAAAGAACACGTGTTTATTGCACTCATAAATTAAACCTAGAAATATTATCTTTCATTTCAGTTCAAGCAGCTTGAATGTTTCCTTTATATCTAGATACTTCTGTCAATAAAAAAAAGTCCTTGCCATACTGCTGATATGAAGCATTTCTTCTGAAATTAATGTACTTTTTTCCCACTACTATCTTTCATTGTGATATTGTAAGAAGTCAACTTTGTAGGTACATCATCAATTAATTTCCCATGTAGATTGACAGTGATTTGACATAAATTATAGTTTCTCCTAGAAATTGCCTATTTAGTTCACTTTTCCAAACGAATATCTAATGCCTTCATTCAAAAGAAAAAAAAAGAACGCTACATTCAAAGAACTTAAACTGTAATCAATTTTCTATCTTCTTTTCGGTCCAAGTTCTCAAATGGTCAGATAAACTGCAAAAGCAAATCACATAGACACCTTCCAAACAAATAATTTTTGAATCATTACTTATCTATACCGATAGCTGACTAGGACACAACATATTCATTAAATTCATCGAGTCTATTCTGAATTTCTGTATAAAAATCCAGTCAGTGCGATTGCCCTGCTACAATGTTTCGACGTTACCCATTCAGCTTCCTTTGAAATTATTGATCGTTTCTGCCTCCACCATATCTGTCGTTAACGAGTTTTAGGTCATTTCCCACAGCGGAATAGTGTTTTTATGCACATTCCTTCTGCACTTTTGCTTTCAATCTCAAATCTGTTTCCACCGCCTTCTGCTATTAATTAATGCGAGCTGCTTTTCTTTGTGTACTTGTTCTAACTTTGTCATACTATTGTACATCTCTCCCAAAACTATTTCCGCTCCCCACGAGGCATTTTCATTTGCTGAAATGAGGGAAATTATAACTGCTGCAACCAAATCGTGGAGCTGAACTTCCCTATCTCTGAAATCAGAGAAGAAATCTCACTTTTTTTTAAAAGAGTAAGGCATATAAGCAGTGGTGATATGATTTTTCTTATATTTCCTCGAAGCCCCAAATTCAATTTTCGAGTGAATTTGTAATGAACTATAGTGTAGGCCGAACGATTGAACACTCATCTTTCGATTAACTGTTGAGCAGCCTTTCAGATTGAGGATTTAGTTCAACAATGCTTAACTATATCTCTTGTCCCCATTTCTATTCCTGTATCGTTGTGAGTTTTGGTTGGACTCACAATTTTGTGCTATTTTAATTCCAATTAGCAGATGGTCATCATTCTCGCACTCACACATTTCAGTGCAATTCCGGCTTCTTTACTTGCCACTTTCCAACCGACCCAACTTTGCTTCACTCACTATTTTATCATATATTCCTTCCTTGTTCTTTATGTTGTATATCTTTGTGTACATGAATTTCCAGAAGTTCTTTGACTATCTGCCGCACAGGTGGCTGTTAAATAAACAAAGAATCCATGGTGTAAGGGGCAATGTACTGGCACAGATAGAAGATTGGCTGACTGGCAAATTGCAGAGAGTAAGGATAAAGAAGTGTTTTTTGGGTTGGCTGTGATAGGAAGAATAGAGGCACAGACTATATGTAAACGGGGAAAGGCTTCGGAAATCTGAAGCACGAAGAGACTTATGAGTTCATTCAGAGAGGTCTAAAGTGCAGGAGCAGGGTGTTAAGGCTATATAAGTATCTGCCAGGCTGTATTTAAAACATTATGAGCAGTTTTGGGGCTCGTATCTCAAGACAGATGTGCTGGCCTTGGAAAAGGTTCAAAAAATGTTCATCACAATGAGGTGGAAGTGATGAACTGAAGGGCTTGTCGTATGAGGAGATGGTGAGGATTCTGGGCCTGTGCATAATGGGGTGCAGAAGGACGAGAGGTTCTCATTGAAACTTGCAAAATACTGAGAAGCCTGGGTAGAGTGGACGTACAGAATATGTTTCTAATAGCAGGATAGACTAGAACCCGAGGCTACAGCCTCAAAGTAAAAGGGCAGTACAGTGGAATGGGGAGAAAGAAGAATTTATTCAGACTGAGGGTATTGATTCTGTGGAACTCTGCCGCAAAAGGGTGTGGATGCCAAGTCATTGAGTATATTTAAGGCGGAGATAAGTAGGTTCTTTATTAGTAATGAGATAAATGAATTCAGAAACATTAAACATCGAATGGTGGAAAAGATTCCATTGGCTGAATAATGCAATTCTGTTCCGATATCTTGTGGTATTTTGCCCTGCAAGATGGACAGGAGAATGGGTACTATGGGCATTGGAATGAGGAACGAGCCAGAGTTATTCATCAAGAATAATGACCACCTAGATTTGACTGACTGCAATGTGTTCCAGGTAGACATTCGGTTACATGAGAAAAGTTAAATAAGAAATAAGCAGAGATATTGAGAGAAGTATTTAATGCAATCTAATGTGACACTAACGGAACAATTTTGGACAACTCATGATGATTACTGGTGTTTGAAGACCATGTTTAAATCATTGAGTAAGAGGGAATGCTGACATCAGTGCCAGTATTGATTAACTGTCTCTATGACGTGATTCTGTTTCTTGTCTTACTGGATCTTTCAGTTTGCAGGAAGGACGTTATTACCTACACTGGAGTGGAAATCATTTCAGAGGGCCTGTGGATCAGAGAGATTGTGGCTAATATGTGTAAGCATCATGTTGTTTCACCTCAAGGAAAATAGTCTCTTTTTAGATCATCACAGCATGAGAGAGAATAGGAGAAATTCATTCATACGATCACGCTTTTTTCACTCCCTGGGGAGAAAAAAGGCTGAGTAGAAAGGAATAATCTCATCTCTGTGAGTGCATGTGTGCAGCATCTATTGCTTGTGCCTGTGTGAGACTAAGAACGATTTGAAAGAATGAAGTGTTCCCTAGAACTAGGAAAATGATGCAAATGCATTGTAAAATAAAATATGTAAGTAACAAAATAACAAGCATTTCTGTGCAGCGTTCATGCGAACTGCGGTGGAGACTTTTTTTCCTTCGACCTTTGGTTCCAGTGTCCTCTCATTGTGCCGTTTTGCTGCATGCAGTTTTCTTGTCTTTTTTTCTCTTTATTGTTATTATGGTGAGCGAGACCAATACGTACCTTCTTATTGTTTTGAACAGGAATAGACGTGTTGTGGTCTTATGCTGGTTGTATAGTTCCATTGTGTACTCCCAGACAATATGGTCCAAAGCGTATACAGAAACAGCAAGGCACACAGAATGACAAACAAGTCGAACGATTAGGTTAGAAACTGAGATGTAGAGAGTGATCATTTATGTGAAGATGCATTCTTTGTTATGTAAAAATAGCTCTGTACTTGTAAGAAATATATTAATACCTGTGAGATTCTGCAATATGCGATATAAATGTTATCCGCACTCCCACGTTGTTTTCTTCCAGAAACTGTGCTCATTACAGTGAACGGTCCTATTGCTTCATAACTGTCCTATTGCATCACCTCGGCCCTGATGTCTATTTTGCTTTCTGCACTGTACTTTTATCGTTTTCGTCTCAACGCCCTGTCTGTGTGCTTCCGAATATGTCACATTGTTTCCTGATATTTAACTGGGCTTTCTGTTCTGGTTCGGTGTTGTCTGGTCTATCATTATGTAGTTTGTTGTGTTACTGCGCTTACTGTTGTGTAACGGTGCCCTCTGCCATGAAACTGATGCCGTTACCTAACCATCAAGCCGTGTTTCCACGGAGATGCCACATGGGTTATAGTGTGCCAGGAGAATATTCGGCAGATATTACTTTTTAATGCCAGCTCTCCCAATGTGAATCAAAGTTACTTCATTCTGTTGCCTACTTCCTGAAGCGTGGCACATTGTTCGAATAACTAGCTAATTCCGTTTTGAATCTGCATCCACTGAGCCGGTGTATTCTTTGCCCAAACTATTTTCTGTGAAAAACTTTCTTCTGACTTCATTTCTTTTCTTCTTTCACTAATTATTTTACATTTGTGTCTCCACTCTTCACGACAGAGAATCTTTTCTTCCTCTTTACTCTGTTCGAACCTTTCATTATTTTGATCACTTCAAGCAGATATCGTCTCAGCCCTCTCTTCTTCGAAGCGAACAGTCCGAGTTTCTTCAATCTATCTTCATGACTGACAATTCCGCATCCTGGATACATTCTCAACTTCTTTTTTAAGTCTGTATCCAATGCCTTCAAACCCTTTCTAAAATGTTGTACTCAGTGTTGGATGCAATATTTCAGCTGGAAGATACACTCCAAACTTGATTTTTTTGGGAAAACTCTCTTTTGGCTTTGTTTTCACGTTCTCACATGTTTATTTGATGCATTCACGATTGCAGGAAATCCCATCTTATTGAGAGCGGTTCCCTCCAAAAACAAAACAAACCGAGGCACTAGCATAAGTAGAAGGAAAATAAAAAAAGCCAGGATTCCACAATGATTTTAAAAATGGACTTCTCCTGGCTAAGTCACTGCAAGAACTTCAGCCAGCACCACTCCTTTACACGATCACTCTTAGCAGGTGCACTCTGGATAAACAACAAACAACGAAAAACTGGTACTGAATCCGAAAAAAAGAAATATTTTATTAAGACAAATATCTGTGGATCCTGAAGATCGGAAATAAAATCAAAAATTGCTGGAGAAAATCAGCAGGTCTGGCAAATTGGTGGAAAGAAAGTAGAGTAAACGCTATGTGCCCAGTGACCCCTGTACAGAACTGTTTTATGGATAGAAACCAGCAACGTTGCTCAACAACAGTTTCCTCCTATTCTATCCTGCAGCCCAAGAGATTATTGTTTGCTTCCGTCCCCATGATAAGGTTATCTCCATTCGTGGCTATTTTAAAGCACTTGCCGCAGGCCAGGAGCATATTTGGAGGAAAGTGCACATGTACTTTTTTGTTTCTGCCAATCACCAAGTATTTAGGGAGATGGGTGTTGGCAAAGAACAGATTGACGCGAATAAAACTCATTCAGAACAATCACAAATAGATTTTTATTTTAGACTGACTAAACAATGCCGTTTTACTGGGACAGTCCAGTGAAAACAGGTCGCTAACGTGACATAATGTGGAATCTTTCCGCAAAAGTAGTCTTGTGTTCATATGCTCGTCTTCACAAATGAATTCTAAGGAAACACTGGAAGAACATTGCGATCAATGTTTTTGATGGGAGCGGCTAGGATTTATTGTCTGTCTGAATCTGTCTCAGATTGATTGAATTTGTGTAAAACACTCAGCCACTTAGAGTCGTGCCCCAGTAGCAGTCAGCTGCAGAGACGCAGACAAAGCAACAAAGAAGAGAAGAGAAATATGAGCCACTGGTGCCTTCTCACAGGCTGTCACAGAGATTGTCGAGAAACCTAGTCATTCCCTTTCAGCTACGTCATTCCAGAGGCCTAGAAATTTATTTCCCAGAGCTACACGCCCAATATACTTTTGAAATTGTTGATGGTCCACGTCAGCCCCACCCTTTAGGAAGTAAATGGCATGCCGTGATTTACAGCGGAACAAAACTATTATGCACGTGCCGTCAAATCCTGTCGTCAATCTGAAATATCTGTATCTCAGAACTTCTAATAAAGGCAAATTGGGAGCATATTTTCTTTGATAGCCTGAATTTTGCATTACCACTCCTTGATCCTTCCAAGACCCGAACTTACAGCTGAAACAGTTATAATGAATCCAATGTTCATTAGACGTGCAAACCCTCATCTTTTAACAAGCATTTCGCAGCCTTCGAGACTCAGCGTGGAATTCAACAATTTCAAAACGTAACCTGTGCCACCATTTTCTTTTGACTGGGTGACAGGTTCACAGAACATCTACTTCTGCTCGCAATAAAGACCTTGAGCTATCTGTTGCCTGCCACTTCAACACACCATCCTGCTCCCTGGCCAACATCTCTGTCTCTGGCTTGCTGCAGTGTTCCAGCAAAGCTCAATGTAAGCTGGAAGAACAACATCTCATTTTCCGCTAGGGACGCTGCAGTCTTCCGGACACAATATCGAGTTCAATCATTTTAGGGCCTAAAATCTCCCATGTCCTAGCCCCTACCCCACACACCAGGCCTTGTTATCACATAGCCTGCCATTACACACCACCTATTGTTAGTCACGAACAGTCCCTATTAAAAATTATTCACCCTCCCAGCTTGATCATTATTAACTCCTTTGTCTGTCCAACTATTCTTCTCTCTCTTTAGGCTCGATCCTATCGTTTACTCCCTACCCACCCACTCCCTATTTTCTGCTTATAAACTGACGTTTTCCCAGCTACCATCATTTCTGAGGAAGCGTCACCGGACCTGTAACGTTAACCCTTACCTTTTCTTCACGGATGCTGAGCTTTTCCAGCAACTTCTGTTGCTGTACCGCCATTTCCTTCCGAATATTCTTGTGGATTTCAGTTTGATTCTCATTTATCTCCTGTTTTACTTTCGGGTGGCAGCCATTCATGAATGCAACTTCCACACTTCACTTTGGTTCATAATTAGCTGCTGTTTTTGTCCCTTTTCCACCATGCTCGGCCTTGCATTACCAACTCTTCTGACCTTTAATATTTCCTGCCCTCCACGTTGATTTATGGACTATTGACACGTGTCCAGATGAGCATAAAATGAGGCTCGAGTCAAACGTAATTGAACCTCAGAAATTAAAGGAACATCTGGCAGTGAGCGAGTACAGTTTTGTTTCATGCCAGGTGTAGGGTTCAAAGATGAAATACACAGATTTCTCTATAATTAACACCGCTGAAACTGGAATGAGAGTTAACATGTTAAACTTTGATCAGTTATCAACAAATAAACTAAGAGAATAAACAATAATAAACATGAAAAAGTAATTAGTAAAACTTGTCTCTAATGTAAAGCCGAAGGAACAAAGCTAAACAGTTCGTTGTAATTTTTGCAGCCAGATTCCCATATTCAAAGTCAGTGATTAAGAAATAACTGTGATATCCTACCCAACAATGATTAACAATGTCTATAATCTGATGTTGTCATCGCTCTGCCGATCTCTTTGTCCTTCTCGATGTCCCATGTCACAGAGAAATCTTTCTATCAAAATAAGGCGGGGGATTACTACACAGCATCCAGTGAATCAAATTCAATGTAGCTTTTGTGTATAAAATCATTATGATGGATTTGCATCTATCATTCTCTTGGTTTTGGATCGAGCATAGTCCTATTGCTCTAACCTGCTCCTTGGAGAACTGTTTCGCTGCCTATTAATGATAAAGAGAATGAACTAAATATTCACTTCCTCCAATTGTGTACAAAAAGACACTTGTTAGGAGGTATCCCAGGTGCGCAGTTTCACTGTGCAACTCCACCCAGAAAGTAACAAGTAGACCGACATATCTAAAATAGTAAAATGCCATCAGGTCAAGCAAAGTGACAGCCAAAGTGTAAAGCATTCATTTGAATACGGTTATATTCTTTGCTACATAAAGCTGCTGATATAGTTTTTTTCATAAAATATACTTCCTGCATTTCAACTCTGTTGGAAAAAATGCATATTTTTTTCAGTCCCCGAATAACACTAACACACATCAGAAAAACAACCCATTGTTGCAAAAGGCATCAAAACTATTATCAGATATTTACATTCTCATTAACAACAGCTAAATACAGGGCAAATATGTCTCCGTGAAGGATAAGGACAAAGACCAGAGAACTCTTGACATTAAGTGACAGAAAAAATGGAATTAAAGGTGGAGGAAGGGGAAGATAATCTTCCTGAAGTCTAAATACAGCAGTGTCCCTGGAGGTCTGCAATACTGCAGGAGGGAACTTAAAAATTAGATCATGAAATTTAAGACAATGCAGGAAAATAATTGGTAGGTGGAATAAACGAAAATTAAATAATATTTTCGATTAAGGGAAGAACTAGACGAAGAATATTGCCCATCATTGACACCAGATGTAATCTGTATTTTGACTTGGAAAACGTGAGTATAGTTTTGAAAGCATATTTACGTTGATCTACGCAATGGAAAGTATTATCTAGGTGTGGACATGAGTATAGAAAACTTAGAAATATTGGAAAATAACGTAGAGAATGTGGAGTTACTTCTGGGTTCAGCAGCCGTAAAATTAGATTGCTAATCAAGGCCAGATTCGATGTAATCCATGGTTTCTACTGAGAGAGGCAAGGGAAGAGATACCAGTACCCTTGGCAATAATTGTGAAATCTACTGTGGCCGCAGGTGATACGTCAGGAGATTGTTGGATTTTTTGTTGTTAAGTGAATAATGGTAAAACAGGAAATTTCACGCTACTCCAATAGGTTTGATTTAACTATTGGCGCTACATAGAGTGAAATCAAGTTCTCCATTATCTCAGGTTGTGATTTTGAGAACCTCGAGGGTGAGCACTAGCTCTCTATTTCGCTGGTAATATCAAGCCTCAAGTAGAGAATTTCTCTTGCAAGTTTCTTAATATTGTACTTGCTGGTTTATCAAAGAAATATTCATGCACTTTCCTGGAAGTGAATGGGAGACGGGTTTGCAGATGCAGGCTAGTGTTCAATGAATGGTGACAATTTAAAAGTGATAACATTCAATTAAGTCTCTGTACCAATCAAAATCCTCCAAGTCAAAGAATAATAATAGCCACTTTCAGGGGAAAGAAGATCAGCAGATTTACTTCCAGTAGGATTCAGACAAGAAAAATATGATCCTGTAGTTTATAGAAGTGAAATTAAGGACCCGCTCTCCACGGCCCTCATTCAAGTTACAATGAAGACTTTCTTTTTCTTTCTGTGTGACCTGTGTAGCTTTGATCAATGACATTTTTATTCTCTGGGTGAGTGGAAATGGTTTGTTAGTTTTCAGTGTGGAGCAGAAGTCATCTTGGTGATTGGGAAATAATTTCCCGCAGCAGAGCCTTGATTCTACCCGCTGTTTCCATCCCTATCCTATTTTAAATTCAACAATCCCCTTTTGTTATTCAATATCTCCTGTCTCCTCACCCACTAGAGAGCTTCACGTTGAATTTTCCCTTCTCTCCTCCATTCGCCTTCTCTGTATCTGCTTCAAACCTGTTCCATCTGTCACTTTTCCACGTTCTGATGGAAGATCATCGAGCTGAAACTTTAATTCCGTTTGTCTCTGTCTTAGATTGTGCCTGAGCTGCTGAATATTGATATCATTTTTTGCTTTTAAAATTGGGAGTTCCACTGTATGAAGAACAAAACGAATGGACCTTTGTAGACTGCAAGGCAATAGGGATTCCCCAACTATTGGAAGTGTACCTTCAATCTGTGCAGACAGGTTATTTTATGTTCTTGTGTTATGGGTTAGGAGCTGCATGACCGTGTCCTGTGTTCAATTTCCAGGTAACAAGTGACTTTCTGTTGTGTGACTGACACGGATAGTTCATCCCCGCAAACTCTTCTCAATTTTATTTGCCTTGGTACAGACTAGTGGCATTGCAACCACTTCAAAACTTGCAGTCTGGTGCCGACTCTGTCAATGTCAAGATGAATTTCCCATATATGCTACAAAACACTGAAAAAATTGATTTTTTCCCTTGCTTTCTCAAATGACAATCAGAATGTTTCCTACCACATATATCCATTAAGTTGTCACCTGCAATTAGGTATGGTTTGAGAAATGCGTTTGTATGCCTTATTTTACATCCCTATAGCTATCATATACAAAGTCATGAACATGTAGATCATGAGGTCACTCATGCTCCAAATTCTGAATGCGTTGTCACAACAGCCATTAGCGTGTATGAAGTCAAGATAACATTGTTTAAAACCCTTCCTGTGAGAAACGCGGGGTCTGGGGGAGGGGGGGGTGGGGGGGGGGGGCGGAGCGGGGGCAATGGTGTGGGGTGAGCGCCGGGGAGGCTTGCATTCATTCAGCATTTTATAAATTGAACACGAAAGAATCTTGTGACAAGGCACTGACCTTCCACTGTGCCCAAGCAATGTAATTCTCTAATTTACCACATAGCCTGCCACTACACACCTCCTGTTGTTAGTCACTAACAGTCCCCACTAACAACTACTCACCCTCACAGCCTGATCGTTAGCAACTCATTTGTCTGTCCAACTGTCCTTCTCTCTCTTTGGGCTGTATCCTATCATTTACTCCCTACCCCACCGACCTCCTTATTTTCTGCATATAAACTGACGTTTCCCCAGCCACCATCAGTTCTGAGGAAGGGTCACCGGACTCGAAACGTTAACTCTGTTTTCTCCTTCACAGATGCTGCCAGACCTGCTGAGCTTTTCCAGCAACTTTGTTTTTGTTCTTGATGTAATTCTCGGGCTCCAGTATTCTCTTCTCGTTAATTCCACATTCCTGAAAACTTCTACAGGTCTCTAGCAAGATCATTTTCCTTGCTTTATGCCTTCATTTGTCCTAAAATAATTGAGCATTATTAACTAATGTAATTAGTCATAATACTGGTGGGTTATAGGGGGATGGGTCTGGGTGGGATGCTCTGAGGTTTGGTGTGGACTTGTTGAGCAGAAAGGCCTGTTTCCACACTGTAGGGATTCTATGATATAACATCCTTCCTATAGCAAAGTGACCAAAACTGAACACAATTCTCCAAGTGCAGTATTATTGCAACATGCAGCTGTAAGTATGGAAAAAGAGCTGCTTATTGAACTCAACAGTAAATAGGCTCCTACAGCACGGAGACAGGCCCTTCGGCCGAAATTGTCCATGCTCACCAAACTGTCCATGCACGCTAAACACATTTCCCTGCACTTGGCCTATATCCTTCTAAACTTTTCTTATCCATCGATTCGTTAAAATGCCTTTTAAATGTTGTTAAGATACCCTCCTCAACCACTTCTGCCGGCAGTTTATTCCTTTTGCGTACCATGCTCTGTGTAAAAAAGTTGCCCTTCAGGTTCCCATTTATTCTTTCCTCTCTTACCTTAAACTGATGCCGTCTAGTCCTCGATTTCCCAAATTTGGGAAAAAGACTGAGTGCATTCATCCTATCCATGCCTTTCGTAATCTTATGCACTTCTACGAGATAACCCCACCGTCTCCTACGCAATAAAGAAAAATGCCCTAGCTTGTCCATCCTCTCTCTATAACACAGTCCCTTGAGTCCTAGAAACATCTTTGTAAATTTCTTCTGCACTCTTTCCACTTTAGTGGGCGGCACGGTGGCACAGTGGTTAGTACTGCTGCCTCACAGCACCAGGGAACCGGGTTTGATTCCAGCCTCAGGCGACTGTCTGTGTGGAGTTTGCACATTCTTTCCGTGTCTGCGTGGATTTCCTCCGGGTGCTCTGGTTTCCTCCCACAGTCCAAAGATGTGCAGGTTAGGTGGATTGGCCATGCTAAATTGCCTGTAGTGTTCAGGGAGGTGTAGATTAGATGGGTTATAGGGAGATGGGTCTGGGTGGGATGCTCTGAGGTTTGGTGTGGACTTGTTGAACAGAAGGGCCTGTTTCCACACTGTAGGGATTCTATGATATAACATCCTTCCTATAGCAAAGTGACCAAAACTGAACACAATTCTCCAAGTGCAGTCTCAGCAATGTCCTGTACAACTGCAACTTCCCAATTTCTATACTCAATCTCCTGACTGATGAAGGCCAGTGCGCCAAAAGCCTTCTTCACTGCCCTGTGTACCTGTGACTCCACTTTCAGAGAGCTGTACATCTGAACTACAATATACCTCTGTTCCACTAAACTCTTTAAGTATATTTTCGCATTAAATTTGGTATATAAAATTGTTTACTACTTGCATGCTACTAAAAATACAAACCTTTGTTTGATCCGTTTCATGACTTATGACGCAGGGATTTCTTCATAGCTATCCAATGAAAGGATTGGAATATGCACTAGACGTTTCGGCTTTTAGACCTCACTAGTTCCCGTGTTCAATGCTATGTATCACAGGGATGTGGCTGAGGAAAACATATTATGATGGGGGAATGAAATATGAGGACTGTAACTCCTTCCGTCAAGAAAAATAGCATGTATGGAGTGTTGCTAAGGTTCTTCCATGATATTTTTCAATTTTATTATCAAATAACAAGTCAGGTATTGGACTGTCTGTCTCTCACATGAATATAGCGATACTTGGTTACCTTCTGGTTGCGTTGAATTGTTTGCATGAGGAATTAGTTAAAACTCAACCAATGTGCACTTCTGAACGACACAACCTACCTCATTCATCATTGAGTTCAGAGATTACACGCTTTCCAAAGCAAATAACGATGGTTATGTGGAGACTGGCAGTGTATGACATGGGCAATGAGATTCAAGAATGAGCTGTATTGTGCAACATAGGTTGGATTTTATTGTTTTGATTTATTAGATGATCTTACAATTACACTCAGTGGATATTTAATACCATTCTTTAACTCTTCCCTAAATTTTCTTTGGGTCCCTGCATAAATAAACGGATTGATACAAGGACTGAATAACTGAAGCATAGTTCCACTTTCATCCAGAATAAATGCAGAATTACTGAAATTGGAGCCAAGAGAATAAGTAGCATTTGTAATTCGGACATAGAAGATTGCAATAAAGAATACAGAATATAACAGAACGAAACTGCCTGAAATAGTAAATAGCAAAACAATAGATTTCCTCCGTTTCTCTATTTCTGTGTCAGTCCGATTATCTCCTTTTCCCTGCACCCAGAGTCGCCTACGTGCTATATTTGCCACTAGGATGTGTCTGACAGTCAGTGCATTGAGCAGCAAAATCAGAATGAATGGAAGACAAGGAGTTAAAATAATAAGAATCCAATCATATAAGACCCATAATGGTGACGTATAAAATATTGACTTACTTTGGCAAAACCAGGGTATATTGTCAATGATAAAGGAAGGTTCATATGCAAAATACCAGGGGATATTTACAATACAGCTCAGAATACAAATGGTTCCTATAACAACAGCTGCAGTTTTCTTGGTGCAAAATTTTGTTTTCAGCTTCTGCGTAGTTACAGACACGGAACGATCAAAGGTGAAAGCAACTGTTACCCAGACAGAACAATCTCTGACTCCATATATTGCCACAAAACTAAGACGACAGATAGGAGTAATGGAGAGGAAGCTGAATGGAAGATATATACGTCCAATCCGGTTTAGTATCACAGCAAAGATCATAACATGGAGATCTGTAACTGCCATTGATATCAAGTAGTATATGACACAATTGGAGAGACCACATTTTCTTCTGGTTAGAATCACGATTACTGCCGAATTAGCTGCTTTGTATACAAATATAATGAATATATGACTGAGAGACAGGGAAAAAGAAAGAAAACATATTTGAAAGGTTAACATATCGGGCATTAGTTTTATGAGAAGTCAGACTCAGCAATTGCTTTCGATAAACCTTCTGTCCCATTATAGAACGACACTTCCTCCAATACATCATTTTCCCATACCGCAGAGGACTATCAAAACACCTAGGTTCTGTTTACCATATGGAGTATTGCGAAAGCAAGAACAATTACATTATCTGGAAAATCTAAGATAGGATGAGCGACTGAAGTTGATCACCTAAGTGGTGAAAAACAAGAAGTATCAAATAGAAGCACCAATGCACGGTATAACCATACTGTAAGTGAAAAGATCCCGTAAATCATGTAAAATTATTTGACAATTTGACCACGTAAAATATCCTGCTTGAGAGTGATATGGAAACAACTGTATTTATGGAAAAAATGCTGGAAGGCAGTGAGTGAAGCAAATAGTCTGTACAACATTGTACATATAATTTGGTTGACTGCATTCTCACTTATTGTGCCACAGAGTTTTGAGTTAAAGCATCATGACAGGCCTTGAGAACCGAAGAAATATATGTGGTGTTGTCCTTCTGATAGCCTGATAAACCGAGGTCATGACTAATCAAAACATATAAGCTAAATATACGTTGATTTAATACTTTTCACATTCCAGCATAAGAAACTGCTTGTACTCAGGGGAAAAAAAAACTGTATTGATGCAATAACTGTCTCAGGAACAAACTTCAACTACGCTAAGAGTGCAGTAATGTTGACGTTGTCAATAATACAGTTGAACTAGATTTACACCATTGTGCACCCAAAGTGACAGCATCAATAAAACATTAGAATTACATTTATACCGTGATACTAAATGACATTACTTTCCCGGCAGAAAAAAGAAAGGATAGAATGCCAGAAGTAGGTGTGAAAGTAGAGAATTAAGGAAATGAAACGACACTGGTCATGAGAATTTAGAATTAAGAATAAATTAGACTGGGAATGTGCATAATCTTTGTCCGCCAATGCGAGACATGTAACCGTTTAAGTTTGGCACATACATTGGACATGAAAGCAATTATGTCAGTTAAAGCAAGGATAGCGAAAATGGAGACATCATATCGGTATAGAAGGAAATAAATGACCCCGTGAAAAAAGAGTAAAAATCATGTTAGTTAGAAGATAAAACGCTTCTCTCATTGATTTGGACAAGAGATTCCGTTAAAGGGTGGAAATAACATCAATGCAATGAGAGTCATTATGGGAAAGTGAGAAAAGTGATGCAGATAAACGATGACTACCATAATGAAATCTTACTAAAGTCGCTTACCTGCAATACCAATAACTGCAAGGAGGGGATAGTAAATGGCAAAGAGCAGGCCATTGGGTGATGAATGCATTTCTCTCTGAAGTTCGAAGTATATTCTGCTTCTGGAGCCTGGATTGCCATATTTATTCTTGATTTCTTTCTCCAGGGAGAAAATCAGATGGTTTCATCGGTTACATTAGTGGTAGTAATTGAAATAAAAATGAGATCATTTCCAGGGCCATTACTGATCATGTGGAAGACTTTTCTTTAGCAATACTGACATAGATTCACATTGCAATTATCGAGATTATGGTATGGATGCAATTTTGCTGAGGAAGGATCACTCGACACAAAGCATTTACTCTGATTTCTCTCCACAGATATTGCCAGACCACCTGAGCTTTTCCATTAATTTCTGTTTTTGATTTTGTTTTCTGATTTCCAGCATCTGCAGTTCTTTCTGTTGTTATGAATGCAATCATGTTCCTTGTGGAAAAAAAAACTGTGAAATGTTAAGTAGTTGATATAGGTGGTGTAGATCTTTCCGTGGGGAAGTAACAGGTTTGAACGTTTGATCCTGCGTTAAATGATTTCAGAGAAAATTGTATCTTGTTAGTTGTAACGTTGTTCTGAAGTTCACTGACACTGTATGAGCACTTTAATACAAATTTCCGGGCAGTCATTATAAAGAGGGTCAAGTTAGCAAATTACATTTGGTAACCTCATGCTTTGTTTAAACTGAGTATACGTAGTTCAGTCCAGCATTGTTGCATCTACGTCATAATAGTTTCACAGCAAGTGTTTAATATTACCATGAAAAAGTTTATTCCACTCCGTTTGCATGCAATCCAGCACAGCTCTACTTAAGCTGAATTAAAATTAGAGCAGACAAATCGGAATGAGTGCCATGGTATTCAGTATCGATGTATTAATAACACAGTCTGTATGCTTTTATTGATGGCAAAAATATAGTTCATACTGTTAAATTTATGAGTGAAAGAACCTAACCATCAAACTGGAATTCAATATGAAATTGTCCATGCCAGTGTGATTATACTTATGAATTATATAACTAACTCACAAAAAATAATTGTAGCATTGTTAAATTAGTTGTAATCCGCCGCAATTCCGTGTAAAGTACAATTCTGCATGATGATATTCAATGTTACCGTGGGTGGCCGAAAGTGGTATCATTTTAAAGCATACAGACATAGTTCACATTTGCTTACATCAGTCTGCACTCCTGTAGTACCACATGCTCAAATTGAGTCTGCTCACTCTAATTCCACACTCTCAAATTCTGTCTACACCAGTCTAATACCGCACACTCACATTCATTCTAAACTGGTCTAGTTCCACACTCAAACATTTAGATGTCATAATTTTAAATTGCACATTCACAATCCGTCTACTTGATTCTAGTGGCGTGTGTTTATATTCAGTCTACACAAGTTTGCACAATGCACTGGCATTCACTCTCAACTAAATTAATACAGCACCCTCACTTTCAGTATGCAGTAGTCAGTGCCACTCGCTGACGTTCTGATTTGAGAAGATATAGAACATAGAACATAGAACATAGAACATAGAACATTACAGCGCAGTACAGGCCCTTCGGCCCTCGATGTTGCGCCGACCTGTGACACCAATCTGAAGCCCATCTAACCTAAACTATTCTATTATCATCCATATGTTTATCCAATGACCATTTAAATGCTCTGAAAGTTGGCGAGTCTACTATTTTTGCAGGTAGGGCATTCCACGCCCTTACTACTCTCTGAGTAAAGAACCTACCTCTGACATCTGTCCTATATCTATCACCCCTCAATTTAAAGCTATGTCCCCTTGTGCTAGCCATCACCATCCGAGGAAAAAGGCTCCCACTGTCCACCCTATCTAATCCACTGATCATCTTGTATGTCTCTATCAAGTCACCTCTTAACCTTCTTCTCTCTAACGAAATCAGCCTCAAGACCCTCAGCCTTTCCTCATAAGACCTTCCCTCCATACCAGGCAACATCCTGGTAAATCTCCTCTGCACCCTTTCCAATGCTTCCACATCCTTCCTATAATGCGGTGACCAGAACTGTACGCAATACTCCAAGTGCGGCCGCACCAGAGTTTTGGACAGCTGCAACATGACCTCATGGCTCCGAAACTCAATCCCTCCACCAATAAAACCTAACATACTGTACGCCTTCTTAACAACGCTATCAATCTGGGTGGCAACTTTCAGTGATCTATGCACATGGACACCGAGATCTTTCTGCTCATCCACACTACCAAGAATCTTACCATTAGCCCAGTACTCTGTATTCCTGTTACTCCTTCCAAAGTGAATCACCTCACACTTTTCCGCATTAAACTCCATTTGCCACCTCTCAGCCTAGCTCTGCAGCTTATCTATGTCCCTCTGTAACATGCAACATCCTTCCGCACTATCCACAACTCCACCGACTTTGGTGTCATCCGCAAATTTACTAACCCATCCTTCTACGCCCTCATCCAGGTCATTTATAAAAATGACAAACAGCAGTGGCCCCAAAACAGATCCTTGAGGTACACCACTAGTAACTGAACTCCAGGATGAACATTTCCCATCAACCACCACCCTCTGTCTTCTTACAGCTAGCCAATTTCTGATCCAAACC
>NW_025968766.1:933-1696 GCF_021869965.1 Rhincodon typus | reverse complement strand
TCAAACGCTTTACTGAAATCCATATACACCACATCAACCGCTTTACCCTCATCCACCTGTTTGGTCACCTTCTCAAAGAACTCAATAAGGTTTGTGAGGCACGACCTACCCTTCACAAAACCGTGTTGACTATCCCTAATCAAATTATTCCTTTCTAGATGATTATAAATCCTATCTCTTATAATCCTTTCCAACACTTTACCCACAACCGAAGTAAGGCTCACTGGTCTATAATTACCAGGGTTGTCTCTACTCCCCTTCTTGAACAAGGGGACAACATTTGCGAGTCTCCAGTCTTCTGGCACTATTCCTGAAGACAATGACGACATAAAGATCAAAGCCAAAGGCTCTGCAATCTCCTCTCTAGCTTCCCAGAGAATCCTAGGATAAATCCCATCCGGCCCAGGGGACTTATCTATTTTCACACCTTCCAGAATTGCTAACACCTCCTCCTTATGAACCTCAATCCCGTCTAGTCTAATAGACTGTATCTCAGTATTCTCCTCGACTACATTGTCTTTTTCCTGTGTGAACACTGATGAAAAATATTGATTTAGCACCTCTCCTATCTCTTCGGACTCCACGCACAACTTCCCACTACTGTCCTTGACCGGAACTAATCTTACTCTAGTCATCCTTTTATTCCTGACATACCTATAGAAAGCTTTAGGGTTTTCCTTGATCCTACCTGCTAAAGACTTCTCATGTCCCCTCCCGGCTCTTCTTAGCTCTCTCTTTAGGTCCTTCCTGGCTAACTTGTAAC
>NW_025968766.1:0-833 GCF_021869965.1 Rhincodon typus | reverse complement strand
TCTTCCTCTTGACAAAAGATTCAACTTCTTTAGTAAACCACGGTTCCCTCGCTCGACCACTTCCTCCCTGCCTGACAGGTACATAATTCTAAAGGACACACAGTCGCTGTTCCTTGAACAAGCTCCACATTTCAATTGTGCCCAGCCCCTGCAGTTTCCTTCTCCATCCTCTGCATCTTAAATCTTGCCTCATCGCCTCATAATTGCCTTTCCCCCAGCTATATCTCTTGCCCTGCGGTATATACCGATCCCTTTCCATCGCTAAAGTAAACGTAACCGAATTGTGGTCACTATCACCAAAGTGCTCACCTACCTCCAAATCTAACACCTGGCCTGGTTCATTACCCAGTACCAAATCCAATGTGGCCTCGCCTCTTGTTGGCCTATCTACATACTGTGTCAGGAAAGCCTCCTGCACACATTGGACAAAAACTGACCCATCTGAAGTACTCGAACTATAGCGTTTCCAGTCAATATTTGGAAAGTTAAAGTCCCCCATAACAACTACCCTGTTACTTTCGCTCCTATCCAGAATCATCTTTGCAATCTTTTCCTCTACATCTCTGGAACTTTTCGGAGGCCTATAGAATACTCCCAACAGGGTGACCTCTCCTTTCCTGGTTCTAACCTCAGCCCATACTACCTCAGTAGACGAGTTGTCATCAAACGTCCTTTCTGCCACCGTAATACTGTCCTTGACTAACAATGCCACACCTCCACATCTTTTACCACCTTCCCTGATCTTACTGAAACATCTAAACCCCGGAACCTGCAACAACCATTCCTGTCCCTGCTCTATCCATGTCTCCGAAATGGCCACAACATCGAAGTCC
>NW_025968765.1:7559-20563 GCF_021869965.1 Rhincodon typus | reverse complement strand
GATGCCCAGTTGCGTTCCGCCAGGGCCATTCAGCTCCTGATCTCAGTGCAGTCTTGGTTCAAACATGGTCTAAAGAACTGAATTCCAGAGGTGAGGTGAGATTGACAGCCCTTGATATCAAGGCTGCATTTGACCAAGTGTGGCATCAAAGGGCCCTAGCAAAACTGGAATCAATGGGTATCGGGGGCAAACTCTCCGGTGGTTGGAGTCATACCTGACACATAGAAAGATGGTCATGGTTGTTGGCGGTCAATCATCTCAGTTCCAGGACATCTCTGCAGGAGTTCCTCAGGGTAGTGTCCTACGCTCAACCATCTTCAGCTGCTTCATCAATGACCTTCCCTCCATCATAAGGTCAGAATTCGGGATGTTCGCCGTGATTGCACAATGTTCAGCCCATTCGTGACTCCTCAGATACTGTAGCAGTCCATGTTCACATGCAACAAGATCTGGACAATATCCAGGTTTGGGCTGACAAGTGGCAAGTGACATTCGCGCCACACAAATGCCAGGCTATGATCTAACCACCGCCCCTTGACATTCAATGGTATTACCATCACTGAATCTTCCACTATCAACATCTTGGGGCTACCATTGACCACAAACTCAACTGGACTCACCACATTACCAGAGTGGCTAAAACAGCAGACCAGAAGCTGGGAATACTGCGGCGAGTAACTCATCTCCTGACTCCTGAAAGCCTGTCCGACATCTACAAGGCACAAGTCAGGAGCGTGACGGAATACTCTCCACTTGCCTGGATGACTGCAGCCCCAACAATACTCAAGAAGCTTGACACCATCCAGGACAAAGCAGCCCACTTGATTGGCACTACACCTACAAGCATTCACTCCCACCTCCACCGATGCTCAGTAACAGCAGTGTGTACTATCTACAAGATGCACTGCAGAAATTCACCAAAGATCCTCAGACAGCACCTTCCAAACCCACGACCACTTCCATCTAG
Source organism: Rhincodon typus (assembly GCF_021869965.1). Taxonomy (NCBI): domain Eukaryota; kingdom Metazoa; phylum Chordata; class Chondrichthyes; order Orectolobiformes; family Rhincodontidae; genus Rhincodon; species Rhincodon typus. Next base: position 19,596 of record NW_025968765.1, on the reverse strand, counting down.
AAGGGCAAGGGCAGCAGATATATGAGAACACCACCATCTCCAAGTTCCTCTCCAGTCACTCACCATCCTGACTTGGAAATATATCGCCGTTCCTTCACTGTCGCTGGGTCAAAAACCTGGAATTCCGTCCCTAATAGCATTGTGGGTCAACCCACAGCAGGAGGATTGCAGCGGTTCAAAAAGGCAACTCGCCACCTTCTCGAAGGCAACTAGGGATGGGCGAGAAATGCTGGCCTGCCAGCGATGCCCACATCCCACAAAATGAATTTTAAAAAAATGTGAGGAATGCAAGTGTATAGGGATTGGATGTCCATAGTGAAGATGAGGTGTGAGGGGCCAGGGATTTGGAAGTCTTGGAGGAGGTGGAGGGTATGGGTGGTGTCCTGGATGTAGGTGGGGAGTTTTTGGATCCTGGGGGAGAAAACAGAGCCAGAATCAAGGTAAGTGGAGGTACATTCAGTGGGGCAGGAGCAGGCAGAGACAATGGGTCGGCCGGGCAGTCGGGTTTGTGGATTTTGGGAAGGAGATAGAAACGGGCAATGCGGGGCTGGGGAACGATGAGGTTGGAGGCTGTAGGCGGGAAGTCAACTGAGGTGATAGGGTTATGGATGGTCTGGGAGATGATGTTTTCTTGGTCAGGAGTGGGGTCATGATCAAGGGGGCGGTAGGAGGAGAAGTCAGAGAGTTGGCACCTGGCCTCGGCTATGTAAAGTTCAGTGCACCATACCACCACTGCGCATCCCTTATCCGCGGGTTTGTTGGTGAGGTCAGGGTTGCAGCGGAGGGTGATGGTGAGGTTAGGGTTAGAGCTCTTTGCCGTCGGGTAGATGAGCTCAAAACTAGAGGGCATAATTTTAAGGTGAGAGGAGAAAGATTTAAAAAGGATCTGAGGGGCACTTTTTCACACAGATGGTGGTCTGTATCTTGAATAAACTGCCAGAGGACTTGGTAGATGCAGGTATAGTTATGACATTTAAAAGACATTTTGACAGGTACATGAATAGGAAAGGTTTAGAGGGATATGGGCCAAGTGTTGGCAAATCGGACTAGTTTAGTTTGAGAAACCTGGTCAGCATGGATGAGTTGGACTTACGAATCTGTTTCCATGCTGTATGATTCTATGACTCTCTCACTCTATGATAGCTGCTGGCTGCTGTTTAAGTTAGTTTGGTCAATTTTCTGTCAGGCCTGATTTCTCCAAATGGGTCAATTTAAAATGTCCAATTTTGGGCCTTGGCCACATCACAGAAGGGACAATATAATGACAGCTGCTTTATCAAGATCCAATATGAAGGAGAGCAAATGTTGTGACCAAAATGGACTCTGACTGAAAACTTTCTGAAAAATCATCTGTCACTGATCTTCACAAATCTTGAGTATTTTCTTACCACCAATCTAAGAATCATAGAAAATAGGACCAGAGTAGGCAATTCAATCCATCAGGACCAATCTTATTCAATATGTTAATGGTTGATCCTCAATCTCAATGCCACACTTCTGTGCTCTCTATTCCCCTTTGATATCTATAGCCTCTAGAAATTTATTACTTTCATAAACATATTTGGTGACTTGGCCTCCAAGCCTTCAGCAGTAGAGAATTCCACATATTCACTGCCCTCTGAGTGAAGACATTTCTTCTGATCTCAGTCTGAAATAGCCAATTACATATTCTGAGACTATAACTCCCTTGTTCTGGCCAGCACAACATTATCCCTATCAGAATTTTATACATATAAATGAGATCCCCTCATGTTCTTCTGAGCTCCAGTGAATATAGGCCCAGTGAATCCAAACTCTCCTCGTACAACAAATCTTGCATCCCAGGAATGAACCTTTATGGAAAGAGTATCTTTTCTTGGGTAAGGAGACAAAATGACACAAAGTACTCCACATTTCATCTCACAAAGGCCCTGTACAGATGCAAGGAGACTTCCTTGCTCCTCTACTTAAGCCTTTTTCCGATGAAGACCAACATACTATTTGCCTTCCTAAGAGCTTGCTGCACATGTTTTCAGTGACTAGTATACAAGGATGCACAGATCTCTTTGTACATCAACTGTTCCCAATTTCTCACCATTTAAATAATATTCTGCCTTTTCTGACTAAAGTGGACAACTTCAAACTTATCCATGTTATAATGCATCTGCCATGCAATTTTTCCAGTCTGATAACTTGTCTAAATTGCCTTGAAACTATTTGATATCCTCCTCACCACATACAATCTGATTTAGTTTTGTGTCATCAGCAAACTAGGAAATATTACATTTGATTCCCTCATCGAAATCATTGTGAACAGAAAGTATTGGTTCCTGCAATGTCTCACTTGACACATATTCCACTTTAAACATGATCCATTTTTTATTAGTCTATTGCCTGCCTACTAACCAATTCTCAACCTGTGTCAGTATATTACCATCAATCCCATTTGCATCAATATTGCATACTAGGAAGGACTTTATCTTATGAGAGACTTTATCAAAAGCTTTCAGAAAATCCAAATACACCACATTTACCAGTTCACCCTCATCTATTCTACCGGTTATGCCTTAAAAAAAGACTCCAATAGTCTTGTCAAACATGTTTTCCTTTTTAATCCATGTTGACTTTGTGTAATCCTGTTGCTATTTTCTAAATGTCCCGTTGTCTCATCCTTCACAATAGCCTCCTGTGTTTCCCTGTTATTGATACGCTAACCAGTCAGTAATTATTGATTTTCTCCCTACCTTCTTTTTTAAATACTGGGATAAATTTGCTTGGATTGTTCTAGAATATGCAGAATTTTGGAAGACGACAACAAATGCATCCACTATTTCCATGGCCACCTCCTTTAGTACCTGGTTTGTAGATTATGAGGGCCAGGGAATCATCAACTTTCAATCCCAGTATTCTTACCAGCACTTTTTAAAAGTAAATACTAGCCTTCTTCAATTCCTCCTTCCCAATATATCTTTAGTACCCTACACCATTACCTTTCTGAAAGATATCTGTGTCTTGTTCAGTGAAGAGAATGCCAAGAATTATTTAATTGTTCTGCCATGACAGCTATCAAAGGGTATGGAGAGAAGTGGAAAGTGGTATTGAGATAAAGGATCTGCCATGATCATGTTGAATTGGATTGGTCTTGATAGGCTGAATTCTCTCATCAATTCTCTCATTTCAGACTGTAAAGAACTTACATTTGTGTGCACAAATCTTTTTCATTCTCTATAATTATACAAGTAGAACTTCTATGTCTTTGCAATTTTACTCTCATACTCTTTTTTTTCCCTTTAATCAATCTCTTCTTGGTCCTTATTTGCTGAGTTCTCAATGTACTGAACACAAAGATCTCAGCTTTGTGGATACTCAACAGTGAGTTCAGCCACCGTTGCAGATCTGAAACAAGGATTTCCAGTAGCTGGAGATACTTCCTGCCTGGAAGTGTCCCTGACTTCCCACAGTAGTTTAATTTTCTTTGTTTTCCTAGTAACATGGCCAGTGGCAAGCTGCTGATGTTTAGTAGCGAAAACTGCAGATGGCTTTGCCAAATATCTTCAAGCAGTTCTGGGTCAAGAAGGATTAGCTTCAGAGAGCACCACCTCAGCATGGACAGCAGTTGCCTGGGTTGGCTGGCTGACAAGCAACCTCAAGGGCCCTATTGGAATGGTAAGGGCATGAAAATTGAAGCTGTTAGCTTGAAAAAGCACAGGAGGTTCATATTCTACACCATTACTACCAAAGTCCTGGGATGTTATCTCAGCAACCATAGAACATAGATCTTAGAACAGTACAGCACAGTACAGGCCCTTCGGCCCACAATGTTGTGCCGACCTATTATCCTACTAAGATCAATCTACCCTGCATACTCTACATTTTACTGTCCTCCATGTGCCTATCCAAGAGTCGCTTAAAAGTTTCTAAAGTATCTGACTCCACTACCACTCTCTGTGTGAAGACGCTACCTCAGACATTTCCCCTATACCTTCCTCCAATCACCTTAAAATTATGCCCCCTTGTAATAGTCATTTCCGCCCTGGGAAAAAGTCTCTGACTATCCATTCTATCTATGCCTCTCATCATCTTGTACACCTCTATCAAGTCACCTCTCATCCTTCTTCACTCCAATGAAAGAAGCCCTAGCCCCCTCAACCTTTCCTCATAAGACCTGCCCTCCAGTCCAGGCAGGATCCTGGTAACTCTCCTCTCTAAAGCTTTCCTATAATGAGGTGACCAGAACTGAACACAATATTCCAGGTGTAGTCTAACCAGAGTTTTATAGAGCTGCAGCATAACCTCACGGCTCTTAAACTCAATTCCCCTGCCAATGAAAGCCAACACACCATATCCCTTCTTTACAACTCTGTCAACTTGTGCAGAAACTTTGAGGGATCTATGGACGTGGATCCCAAGATCCCTCTGCTCCTCCACACTGCCAAGAATCCTGCCATTAACCCTGTATTCCGCATTCAAATTCAACCTTCCAAAATGAATCACTTCACACTTTTCTGGGTTGAATTCCATCTGCCACTTCTTTGCCCAGCTCTGCATCCTGTCAATGTTCCGTTGCAACTTACAACAGCCTCCCTAGCTGTCCACAACCCCACCAACCTTCATGTCATCGGCCAACTTACAACCCACCCTTCAACTTCCTCATCCAAGTCATTTATAAAGATCACAAAGAGCGGAGGTCCCAGAACAGATCCCTGCAGAACACCACTGGTCACCAAGCTCCAGGCTGAATACTTTCCATCTACTACCACTCTCTGTCTTCCCTGGTGATGTATTTGAAAACAGATTGCTGGACTGCTGTGAGAATCCGCAGATCCATTGTGCGCTAGGCTTTGGATTCATAGCTGTGATGACACGATCTGAGACTCCATGGCAGTAACTTGAGATTTCATGGCCTCAGTTGGACATTCTATTACAGCACTCAGAATTTGCATGTGTTGCAATGAAAGGTGAGACGTCAGCCAAACAATGCTATATCAGGGCAAGTCTGCAATTGTTCTCGTAGAATTTACTGGTATTGTGCTCCTGCTTCAGTCAGGCCCTGCCTCAGGAATCCACGATACTGCCACAATCCAATTGCACAATATGAGGTAGCATGCAGTGCTATTGCTCTCGGAACACATTATCAATCTTTTGAGTGCCTAAGGAAACCCAACTGGTAACAGACTGCTTTGTTATATGTACTGCTCTGAACTGTGCTGTCATCAACGTCATTGTCAGTCTCTTGAAGCAACCATAAGATAATAAGAAATAGAAACACTAACTGGAGTAAGCCATCTGGTCTTTTGAGCTTGCTCCACCATTCAATAGGATCACAGCTGATCTGACATTCCTCATATTCACTTTCCTATCCTTTCCCCAGAGCCCTTGATTCAATTAATAATCTCAACCTTAAATATACACAAGGACTCTGTTCTGTGGCAATGACTTCCAAAGACTCACAATCCTCTGAGAGACGAAATTCCTCACCTCACTCTTAAATTAATGGCCCTCTATTCTAAAGTTATACCCTCTGGTCCTAGACTCTCCCATGAGGGGAAGCATCTACCTTGTCAATCCTATACATTTCAATGAGCTCATATCTCATTCTTCTAAATTCCAATCATAGAGTGCCAGCTGTTTAACCTTTATCCATAAGGCAATCTTTCCATAGCAGGGATCATCCTAGAGGGTCTTCTCTGAACAGCCTCCACTGTAATAATATCTTTCCTTAAAAACAAAATGACTTCTGCCAGGCTTCATGATTTGAGAGTCCTCAGGTGATTTAGAGGTTAGTCCTGGAACCATAGGTCTTTGGGCAGAGAAGAAAGAATATCCCTTAGGAAAGAAGTTGCTTCATCTCCTCCCACTTTAGTCACTTTATTACAACACACACCAAGGTCAATTTGCCCCCTTTCAAAGTGTTCTATTAAAATATTTTCTTACCCTCTTTGATATTGAGTGCTATCCTTAAATTACATGGCAAGTGGATGCAATGTTCAGACCAGTGAAGTTGACTTCACATGATCATGGTCACTATGGTACAGGAATTGGCTTTGATGTGGATGCTGGAGTTTGCTCACCTATCTTCCTGCTTGAGTACTCTGCAAAGCTGCATCTGGATAAAATTCCACAACACCGAGAGGTTTCCTACGTACGTGATCTAAATCCTACTGCCATATTGAAATGCAGTGACAACAACAGCATTGTAGACTAAAGCCTATGGCCTATGGCCTATTAAGGAGATATCTGGTATCAAAGACCTAGCTGTGCAATATACATAAGCATGTTGATGGAATAAATTATATCAATAAAGCAATGTATGGAATTACACAGAATATTGCAAGACAGAAACAGGCCAATCAGTCCATGTTGGCATTTATGCTCCAACAAACCTCTTTAATATATCTTATTCCATCAGAACATTTTTTCATTCCTTTTTCTCTCACATTAATTTGTCCAGTTTCCATTAAAAAGCATCTATGTTGTTTTCCTCAGGTGCTTCTTGTGGTAATGAGATCTACACTGTATCTCCTGTCTGGAAGTTTCTCTTGAAATCCCTGTTGAATTTATTTGTAGCCAAATTATATTTGTGGATCATAGTTTTGTTCTGCCCCTAAAGTCATGACATAACACAATAGATTAGCACATATCCAAATTGATAATGTACTAAGTAATGGAGATAGTTACTGAAATTACAAAAGAGACATTGATAGATTAAATGTATAGGTTGCAGATGAATTTCAACACAATTATATGTCAGGCCATCTATTTAGGGCAACAAAAAGATAAATCAGTTTATTTTTAAATGGTAAAATAATAGTTTGGGGTCCAAAAATATTTAGTAATCCATGCACGTAGATCATTAAAATATAAAGTACAAAACAAAATAAAGGATAATATTGTTAGCAGTTATAATGAGACCTAGCGTATGAAAGGGAGGAAGTTTAGCTACAACAATACTATACCCTGATTGAATACTTCTCGATAACTGGGTACAGTCCAGTCACTATAACTTAGGAACAATATATTGGCTATGGAAGGACTGCAGTACAGATTCATCAGAATGCTACCAGGGTTACAAGTATTAACATACAAGGAGTATTAGTAAATGAAACTTCTATTACTTCAAATTCAGAAGATTAAGGGGTAAAACAAATTGGTTGGTAAAGAGAGAACATTTTTCTACTTGTAGGGAAGTCTAGAACAAGGGGACATGAACTATATAATAATAAATAGTTCAGGATAGAAGCTAGGTAACACTTTTCACTTAAAGATTTGTAGAATGGGGAACTTTCTCCCAGAAAATCGTCCCAAATTCCAGCTCAATCAATATTTTTAAAACTGACATTCATTAAATTTTTACTAACCAGGAGCATAAAGGGCTATAGACCAAAGCAGGTTCATGGAATTAACATATTGATCAACAATGGTTTCATTGATTGATGGAGCAAGCTTGAAGTAATGAATAGCCTACTTCATTGCCTTCATTGCCATTTTTTCTGAAGAAGGGTCTAGGCCCGAAACATCAGCTTTCCTGCTCCTCTGATGCTGCTTGGCCTGCTGTGTTCATCCAGCTCTACACTTTGTTATCTCTTTTCATTGCCTTTCTTGCTAGTTTCTCTACATCTATCTTTAATATTAGTCAGTCAATCTCCTAGGGTGTTGCACACAAGTCAAAAACAATTATTGTTTGCAAATGAAATATGGTTAGAGATTGGGAACAATTGAAACTGAGCAAACAAATGTTGTGCAATCTCCATTTTAAAGTTACTAACATTAGTTTAACTTCTCTAAAGTAAATTCCCCTAAGTCTGAAATTTACCCCACATTACTAACCATTTTTCAGGTATTAAGTCAGTAAACGGAATGACATTTGTCCTCCGTGGCTCCTGCTTCTGTTAAATCAGTAAAAATATTAGAACTGAATTAAACACCAATTCAAAGTTCCAGTCCATTTTGGGGGCAGGTGGAAATGCAAAGAGCTTCGTGTAAATGAATCAACAATAGATATGTTTCAAACCATTTCCCCAAACTTCCATCTCAACCCCAACTGAAGTAATGACTGCCTTAATAGGAGTGTTGGTATGAGATGAAGGAAGATATCATTGAGGCAGATGTTGAGGAGGCTATACTATATGTTCCCTCAATCCCTTCAATTCCTTACTCGCTTTCCTGTTGTAAGATGCTGCTTAAAACCTACCTTTGTGATCAAGCTTTTGATCAAATGTCTTAATATCTCCTGATGTGTCTCAGTGTGAAGTTTTGTTTGGCAGTGCTCCTGAGAAGACCTTTAGGAACATTTTACTACATTAAGAGTGCCATATAAATTCAAGTCAATGATCTACATACAGTAAGTCTTCCTTCGATTGTTCTGATGGTTATGTCTACAGAAGGTTGCACCTCCTTTTATGGATGGTGTTACTGGAGGAAATATGCCTACAGCTGCCTGAACAGTAATGTTCACTTCTACCAGCAGAATAATACAGCATGTATCAGTTAAGGTCACCACTACTGTAAATTTTTATGAGCTAGATTTAACATTTCACAAATCAGGGAAGTGAAAAAGAAAGCATTTGCTGCGTTCCCTCCAACCCCCACTGAAGTGTCCAGCACAATTAAGTGTTAGCCAGCCAGCTAATTAGTGCCCAGCTAATGTCGCCCATGTCAAATTGTGGGCTAGGCAAGGAATTCAGGCAGTAGTGATCAGGCTATGAATTGGAAAAGGCCCAATGTGCACATTAATGGGCCACTGACGTTGAAGATGATCTGCTCATCCACGTCACCTTCATACAGGTTAAGGGTTACCTTTGCCCGAGACGGTGACTGTCAGTAACAACAGCTGCAGGGAAAGGACAACAAGCCAAAGTTTCAATGATGACTCACCATTTGTCCTCTGCCAAAATGTAAGTGAACTGCAGGATGTTCTTAGATGAAAGATTGAGAAGAGAAGATCCTCCCCCCCACCAAACCAGGCAGGCTTGGCCACAAAGAGGCTAAATTTCAGGTCCGGGAATGGTGGAACTGAGGGTCTATTGCTTTTTACTGGAAGAAAGACAGGTTAGGGAAACCTGTTTGACTGCATAGCAGTGACTGAGAGAGGATTAAGTGCATTTTACCTGAAGAATGGGAAAGGTGTTGCCATTGTTTACACAGTGAGCATGTGTGTCTGAACTGGGGCAACCTTTCATTTAGCTTCATATAACGATTGAATATTATTCATCGCTCTCTCCAACAGGTCTATAATCAGTGTGAACAGGCACCATTAGCAAGACATTGGTATTGGCCCCTTAGGAAGAGGAGGGAACCTCAGGAGGTGCACTGTCCCATCCTTGCTCTACACCCAGCACCAGCTCAATGCTTTCACTTTGGTGGGTTCGTGCACACCATTGAATGCATGGTTACAATCCCTTAGAGACTGAAAATTTCTTTCCAAAGAAATTTGAATGTCCAATGTCAACCTAAAGGAGCTGCACAATGTAAATTCAAGGTTTAAGGTTTCTTCCGCAACACACAAACTAAAAACAATATTGAGTAAATAATATATAGATCACGGTCAAGCTCCTGTATAGTCAACATGCACTGCCTTGACAAACTGTATTGGGACCATCTGACTGATGGTAGCTACGCTTGACTGTAGACTATTCCCTTTTGACTTTGAGACATGACCATTTGATTGATGCACATGCAGTCTGTTTACCATATTGGCTGCTGACAGATGTGTAGGTGTGAAACCAACAAAGCAATCTGTTGCACATGTTCAATACCCTTGGCAGGTAAGAGCTGAGAATGATGACAAGCTGCCTAACATAGTCTGTGCTAAAAGGCAGCTTAAGGTAAAAGTACTTTGTATGTTTAAGGAATGGCTGAGGGTAAAATGTGCAAAAAGACAAGGCAGGAATGCTGTGAACATCCAGGTAGATGCAAACTGAATGTGCTCTAAGAAAGCGAGTAAGCATCCCTGAGATGCAGTCTAGTCCAGTCCATGAGCTGGGTGCCTGTCCCTCCGCTTGCAGTGTCACTGCATCAGAATTGCAATGAAAGGTGCTGGTGAACTCCCAAGTGCAGCACTGCAATGCAGATGCATATCATAAGTGGATCAGAATGGACCATGATGTTGCAAAATGACTGTCAGATGCCAGCATCCATGGATGTCAGGTGTGTGCTGCTGCTGCCCATGGAGCATGCACTGAGATATTGGTGCTGTGTGTCCAAGATGGAGGTCCAAAGGAGCAAGCTAGAGTCAGAGGTAGCCACTCAGACTTCTATGCTGGTAATACTCAGCACCTAGTTACTATCCAGGGAGTGGGAGAATGGGGTCCTGCATTTTAGTAGAGGCAACATTAGGTAGTAATAAGAAGTGTAATAAGCAATACTCCCTGTTACTTGCCTCTCATTACTCACTAACAAGAATGTAGTCATGGCTTCCAGGATGCAGCTGAAAAATGTGACTTGTCAGTCTCGACATTGAGAAAAGCCTTGCTCAACACCAAACAATTCTCACCAACTTCACGCCGTTGTTCATGCTATTCAGGGCCTGGGAAGATGTCACCCAGTGGAACTGCTCCTGTTCAAGACAGTGCTGCCATTCTTTTCTTTTCTGTTGGTTGCAGAGGAGTACAAGGTTCTGAAAGGGTTAAAGCTGAAGAGTACATGAAGCACCACCTGACCAAGGTCACATCAAGAGACAACAAGGTGCAGAGCTGGATGAACACAGCAGGCCAAGCAGCATCATAGGAGCAAAATGGCTGACGTTTCGGGCCTCGACCCTTCATCAGAAATGGGGGAGGGGAAGGGGGTTCTGAAATAAATAGGGAGAGAGTGGGAGGCGGATAGAAGATGGATAGAGGAGAAGATAGGTGGAGAGGAAACAGACAGGTCGAAGAGGCGGGGATGGAGCCAGTAAAGGTGAGTGTAGGTGGGGAGTTAGGGAGGGGATAGGTCAGTCCAGGGAGGACGGACAGGTCAAGGGGATGGGATGAGGTTAGTAGGTAGGAGATGGGGGTGCAGCTTGAGGTGGGAGGAGGGGATAGGTGGGAGGAAGAACAGGTTAGGGAGGCAGGGATGAGCTGGGCTGGTTTTGGGATGTGGTAGGGGGAGGGGAGATTTTGAAGCTTGTGAAATCCACATTGATACCATTGGGCTGCAGGGTTCCCCAGTGGAATACGAGTTGCTGTTCCTGCAACCTTCGAGTGGCATCGTTGTGGCACTGCAGGAGGCCCAGGATGGACATGTCATCTGAGGAATGGGAGGGGTAGTTGAAATGGTTCGTGACTGGGAGGTGCAGTTGTTTATTGCGAACCGAGCGTAGGTGTCCTGCAAAGCAGTCCCCGAGCCTCCGCTTGGTTTCCCCGATGTAGAGGAGGCCACAACGGGTACAGCGGATGCAGTATACCACGTTGGCAGATGTGCAGGTGAACATCTGCTTGATGTGGAAAGTCTTCTTGGGGCCTGGGATGGGGGTGAGGGAGGAGGTATGGGGGCAGGTGTAGCACTTCCTGCGGTTGCAGGGAAAAGTGCCGGGTGTGGTGGAGCTGGAGGGGAGTGTGGAGCGGACAAGGGAGTCACGGAGAGAGTTGTCCCTCCGGAAAGCAGATAAAGGTGGGGAGGGAAAGATGTCTTTGGTGGTGGGGTCGGATTGCAGATGGCGGAAGTGTCGGAGGATGATGCGTTGGATCCGGAGGTTGGTGGGGTGGTACGTGAGGACGAGGGGGATTCTTTTTTGGTTGTTATTGCGGGGACGGGGCGTGAGGGATGAGTTCCGGGAAATGTGGGAGACACGGTTGAGGGCGTTCTCGATCACTGAGGGGGGGAGTTTGCGGTCCTTGAAAAACGAGGACATCTGAGATGTATAGGAGTGGAATGCCTCATCCTGGGAGCAGATGCGGCGGAGGCGAAGGAATTGGGAATAGGGGATGGCATTTTTGCAGGAAGGTGGGTGGGAGGAGGTGTAGTCTAGGTAGCTGTGGGAGTCAGTGGGATTGAAATGGATATCGGTTTCTGGGTGGTTGCCCGAGATGGAGACAGAGAGGTCCAAGAAGGAGAGAGAGGTATTAAGAGTTGGTCCAGG
>NW_025968765.1:0-7459 GCF_021869965.1 Rhincodon typus | reverse complement strand
CCGAGATGGAGACAGAGAGGTCCAAGAAGGAGAGAGAGGTATTAGAGTTGGTCCAGGTGAACTTAAGGTTGGGGTGGAAGGTGTTGGTGAAGTGGATGAACTGTTCAAGCTCCTCGTGGGAGCATGAGGCAGCGCCGATACAGTCATCAATGTAACGGAGGAAGAGGTGGGGTTTAGGACCAGTGTAGGTACGGAAGAGGGATTGTTCCATGTTGCCTACAAAGAGGCAGGCATAGCTTGGGCCCATGCGGGTACCCATGGCCACCCCCTTTGTCTGTAGGAAGTGGGAGGTATTGAAAGAGAAGTTGTTGAGGGTGAGGACGAGTTCGGCTAAGCGGATGAGGGTGTCAGTGGAAGGGGACTGGTCGGGCCTGTGGGACAGGAAGAAGCGGAGGGCCTTTAGGCCATCTGTATGGGGAATGCAGGTGTATAGGGACTGGATGTCCATGGTAAAGATGAGGTGTTGGGGACCGGGGAATTGGAAGTTCTGGAGGAGGTGGAGGGCGTGCGTGCTGTCACGGACGTAGGTAGGGAGTTCCTGGACCAAGGGGGAGAAAATGAAGTCCAGATAGTTGGAGATAAGTTCGGTGGGGCAGGAGCAGGCGGAGACAATTGGTCGACCAGGGCATTCAAGGTTTGTGGATTTTGGGAAGGAGATAGAAGCGGGCGGTGCGGGGTTGGGGAACGATGAGGTTGGAGGCCGTGGGTGGGAGGTCACCTGAGGTGATGAGGTTGTGGATGGTTTGGGAGATGATGGTTTGGTGCTCGGGGGTGGGGTCATGATCAAGGGGGCTGTAGGAGGAGGTGTCGGAGAGTTGGCGTCTGGCCTTGACGATGTAGAGGTCAGTGCGCCATACTACAACTGCGCCTCCCTTGTCCGTGGGTTTTATGGTGAGGTTAGGATTGGAGCGGAGGGCTGCACGTTCTGCGGGGGAGAGGTTGGAGTGGGTGAGAGGGGTGGAGAGGTTGAGGCGATTGATGTCTCGACGGCAGTTGGAGATGAAGAGGTCAAGGGAGGGTAGGAGGCCTTGGGGTGGTGTCCAGGAGGAGGGGGTGTGTTGGAGGCGGGAGAAGGGGTCAGTAGAGGGAGGGTTAGGTTCATGGTTGAAGAAGTAGGCATGGAGGCGGAGGCGGCGGAAAAACTGCCCTATGTCCAAACGTGACCGGTATTCGTTGATGTGTGGGTGGAGTGGGACAAAAGTAAGCCCTTTACTGAGGACTGACCATTCGTCCTCAGTAAGGGGGAGGTCTGGGGGGATGGTGAAGACTCGGCAGGGCTGGGTGCTATTGTCCCCTCTGGAGCTGCTGGCTGTGGAGGCTGTGGGCGGAGCGACGTCGGCGTCAAGGTCACATCAACTTGGGCAGAGCAGCTTTGGAACTCGAAGGAGTAAGACCAACCATTGAGATCTTCCTTATAGAATCAGTAATAATTCCAATTATATCAATGTAACTTGTACCTAATTGCTAAGTTCCCTAATAGGAAGGAGGATTGTGGCAGCAAATATCAGATGGATCTGATACACTAGTTGTGTTGCGGACTCATCTTACAACAGTGCTGTTTTATGGCCAGTTGACAGGCGGTCGAATTAGAATTACTGTCACAAGTTCTCAAATGAGTACAGCGAAAAGTTGCCACTCACAGTGCCGTCTTAGGTACAAAAGTACCTAGGTACAGATTCTTAAGTACAAATTCTTTAGGAAAAACCTAGAAAATAAAGAAATAAAAAGGTCCAGCATTACAGATCACGGGAATAAATCAGAAAAATAAAGAAACAGAAGTTCAGAATAAGAGTCCTTCCAACTTAGTCAATGCCCGCACCCAGCCTCCAGATTACACTGGGCCTTGACTCCAGACCATGCCAAGATTTGCCTCAAGTCTCTTGAGGCTGGGAGACTGCCCTGGAATCATCAAGGCCAGAAGTCCACACAGAGCCCACGCGGGTTGCCAAGAGACTGCTATGCACGACGGGCGAGAGACTGTCACTCTCCCTTCTTTCTGCCCGAATAGGTGTTTTAAAATATTTTGTTTGTCAGCTTAGACAGTATTAACTGTTTACGTGCTGTGACTGTAAAAGGCTCAAGCAGATACGTTTTCATGCAAGTTTTAAAAATAAATAGTTTTTATTGCCTTTGACATCTGATTTTACAAAATAATAAAACCACTCCATCTCAAACATGCATCCAAAACACAAACACGCACACACATGTGGTTTACAGTTAGGTAAGGTAGGTTAAGTTGTTTAATATCCAAAAGAAAGACAGACAATCTTAGGCCATGTGTTAGTAATTGTTCAGAATTCTGTGCAATGGAGGTTTTAAAAACTTGCCATACAATCTCTCTCTTTTGCTCAAAAGTCAGCTGCTGTTTTCTTTACATTGAAGATGTTACCTGTGGTGTTTGGCTGGTCTAATACAGGCTTGCCTTCAAACTGTTACCCATTCACGATCTAACTGTGTCTTTCACTTTGTCTTTCAACACAAATGATTAGCTTGTAATCACATGACCTTCATTCACAAACTAGTGATAGTGTTAACAATATAGTGTTAACAAGCTGGGAACATTGATTCAGGTCCACTGTTTAGAATGATTCATCTAAATGCTTGGTGGAATCCTCTAATCAGAGAAAGTCTATTAAGAGCAAAGAACATAGAAAATTACAGCACAGGAACAGGCCCTTCAGTCCTCCAAGCCTGCGCCGATCCAGATCCTCTATCTAAACCTGTCACCTATTTTCCAAGGATCTGTATCCATCTGCTCCCTGTCCATTCATGTATCTGTCTAGATACATCTTAAATGATGATATCGTGCCCGCCTATAATACTTCCGCTGGCAACGCGTTCCAGGCACTCACCACCCTCTGCGTAAAGAACTTTCCACGCATATCTCCCTTAAACTTTTCCCCTCTCACCTTGAAATCGTGACTCCGAGTAATTGAGTCCCCCACTCTGGGAAAAAGCTTCTTGCTATCCACCTCTCATGATTTTGTAGACCTCAATCAGGTCCCCCCTCAACCTCCTTCTTTCTAAAGTAAATAATCCTAATCTACTCAACCTCTCTTCATAGCCAGAGCCCTCCATACCAGGCAACATCCTGGTGAACCTCCTCTGCACCCTCTCCAAAGCATCCGCATCCTTTTGGTAATGTGGCGACCAGAGCTGTACGCATAATTCCAAATGTGGTTGAACCAAAGTCCTATACAACTGTAACATGACCTGCCAACTCTTGTACTCAATACGCCGTCCGATGAATGAAAACATGCCATATGCCTTCTAGACCACTCTATCGACCTGCTTTGCCACCTTCAGGGTACAATGGACCTGAACACCCAGATCTCTCTGTGCATCAATTTTTCCCAGAGCTTTTCCATTTACTGTATAGTTCACTCTTGAATTGGATCTTCCAAAATGCATCACCTCGCATTTGCCTGGATTGAACTCCATCTGCCATTTCTCCGCTCAACTCTCCAATCTATCTATATTCTGCTGCATTCTCCGACAGTCCCCTTCACTATCTGCTACTCCACCAATCTTAGTGTCATCTGCAAACTTGCTCATCAGACATCTATACCTTCCTCCAGATCATTTATGTATATCACAAAGAACAGTGGTCCCAACACAGATCCCTGTGGAACACCACAGGTCACAGTTCTCCATTTTGAGAAACTCCCTTCCACTACAACTCTCTGTCTCCTGTTGCCCAGCCAGTTCTCTATCCATCTAGCTAGTACACCCTGGACCCCATGCGACTTTACTTTCTCCATCAGCCTACCATGGGGAACCTTAAAAAACACCTTACTGAAGTCCATGAATATGACATCTACAGCTCTTCCCTCATCGATCAACTTTGTCACATCCTCAAAGAATTCTATCAAGTTGGTAAGACATGACCTTCCTTGCACAAAACCATGCTGCCTATCACTAATAAGCCCATTTGCTTCCAAATGTAAATAGATCCTATCCCTCAGTGTCGTCTCCAGCAGCTTCCCCACCACTGATGTCAGGCTCACCGGTCTATAATTACCTGGATTATCCTTCCTACCCTTCTTAAACAAGGGGACAACATTAGCAATTCTCCAGTCCTCCAGGACCTCACCCGTGCTCAAGGATGCTGCAAAGATATCTATTAAGGCCCCAGCTGTTTCCTCTCTCGCTTCCCTCAGTTACCTGGGTTAGATTCCATCCAGTCCTGGGGACTTGTCCATCCTAATGCCTTTTAGAATACCCAACACTTTGCCCCTCCTTATGCCGACTTGACCTAGAGTAATCAAACATCTATCCCTAACCTCAACATCCGTCATGTCCCTCTCCTCAGTGAATACCAACGTAAAGTACTCATTAAGAATCTCACTCATTTTCTCTGACTTCTCTTGTCCTTGATTGGGCCAACCCTTTCTCTAGTTACCCTCTTGCTCCTTATGTATGAATAAAAGGCTTTGGGATTTTCCTTAACCCTGTTTGCTAAAGATATTTCATGACCCCTTTTAGCCCTCTTAATTCCTTGTTTCAGATTGGTCCTACTTTCCCGATATTCTTCCAAAGCTTCGTCTGTTTTCAGTCGCCTAGACCTTATGTATTCTTCCTTTTTCTTCTTTGCTAGTCTCACAATTTCACCTGTCATCCATGGTTCCCTAATCCTGCCTTTTCTATCCCTCATTTTCACAGGGACATGTCTGTCCTGCACTCTAATCAACCTCTCTTCAAAAGGCTCCCACATATCAAATGTGGATTTACCCTCAAACAGCTGCTCCCAATCCACATTCCCCAGCTCCTGTCGAATCTTGGTATAGTTGGCCTTCCCCCAATTTAGCACTCTTCCTTTAGGACCACTCTCGTCTTTGTCCATGAGTATTCTAAAACATATGGAATTGTGATCACTATTCCCAAAGTAATCCCCTACTGAAACTTCAACCACCTGGCTGGGCTCATTCCCCAACACCAGGTCCAGTATGGCCCCTTCCCGAGTTGGACTCTTTACATACTGCTCCATAAAACCCTCCTGGATGCTCCTTACAAATTCTGCCCAGTCTAAACCCCTAACACTAAGTGAATCCCAGTCAATGTTGGGAAAATTAAAATCTCCCATCACCACCACCCTGTTGCTCCTACATCTTTCCATAATCTGTCTACATATTTGTACCTCTATCTCACGCTCGCTGTTGGGAGGCCTGTAGTACAGCCCCAACATTGTTACCGCACCCTTCCTATTTCTGAGCTCTGTCCATATTGCCTCACTGCTCGAGTCCTCCATAGTGCCCTCCTTCAGCACAGCTGTGTTGTTCAAAGTTCAAAGTGCTACAGCTTGATAGCTCAGTTACATCTAACTGAAAAACAGATTATGTCCAAATGTCTGACAGGGATCAAAAGATGAGCCAACCACATTTGTTGAAACTAATTGTCATGGTGGTCCATGAACCATCCACTACAAACCCACCAACTCCCACAGTTACTTTGAACTGTACAGGTATTTCTGCTATAATGTGTGTTTCATTGACATGAATTGGCTTTCACACGACTGATGAATAGTGGACGCTGGTTGGATAACGTGCGCTTTCTACTGTAAAGTATAGTGATTTTCTATCGCGATTTCCCTATAACACGATTTTCTATGGTGATTTTCTAAAGCGCGAGGTCACACAAGAATGCAACTATCGCTTTATGGGAGAAATACCTGTACCACTAAAACTATACCATAGTTATAAATCCTCATGCCCTGCTTCCTGTAAAGATTCTATTCTATTCTCCCAGTTCTTCCATGTCTATATCTGCTCAGATGATGCCAACTTCAAGAAGGGAGCCTCCAAAATGTCCACTTTCTTCCTCATCAGAGGATTCCCAGCACTGTAGTGGATAGGGCTCTCAGCCGGGTCTGACTCATCTCCCGCACTTCAGCCCTCACCCCCTCCCTTCCCTCCCACAACAGCAATAGAGACCTCCTTGTCCTAATCCACCATTCCATGAGCATCCACATCCAGTGAATCATTAGCTGCCATTTCCACCATCTTCAGTAGGATGCCACCAGCAGACGCAGAAGGTGCGACACCTGTCCATTTACTTCCTCCCTCCTCAGTATCCAAGGGCCCAAAAACTCCTTACAGGTGAAGCAGTGCTTTACCTTTACTTCCCACAATCTAGTCTATTGATTTGCTGCTCACAAAGTGGTGTCCTCTACATTGAGGAAATAAAGCACGACACAGTGACCGCTTCGCTGAATACCTATGTTCTATCTGCAAATAGACCCTAAGCTTCCAGATGCCTGCCTCTTCAACACTCCACTGTGTTCCCTGGCCAACATTTCTCTCCCAGGCTTGTTTCAGTGCTCCAGCAAGCTCAGTGCAAGCTAGAAGAACAGCACCTCATTTTCCACTTGGGAGCTCTCCAGGCTTCTGGATTCAATATTGAGTTCAACAATTTTAGAGCTGGAGGCACCTTCTCCTATATCTTTACCCCAAGACCCACACACCAGACCTTGTTATCACATGATCTGCTATTACACATAACCCATTTTTAGCCACTAACAGCTATTCACCCTTCCAGGCTGTCGTTATCAACTCCTTTGTCTATCAACTGTTCTTCTCTCTCTTTGGGCTCTATCTCCACCTATTGTTTACTCCTTACTCCCTCCTCCACCTTATCTTCTGAATAAAAAACAATGTTTTCCTAACTACCACCAATTCGGAGGAAGAGTCATTGGAGCTGAAATGAAATGCTGCCAAACCTGCTGAGCTTTTCCAGCAATTTCTGTTTTTGGTCATGGTGATCTACTTCCTTGCTGATAATTTCACCTTGCAAATTACAAAGCTATGTAAATATTCAGCCATTTTGAGAACTGCTGTTTAAGTCTCTTAAAATAATGCTGTCAGTTTCTTTTAAGGCCTATGTTGTGGCTTAGCCCACCCGGTAAATAAAGTCAGTTTTGATATAACACAGTCTTTTGAGCAACTATTATGAAACCATTTGAACTGATCTTCCCCTCTTTCCAGTGTGGCAAAACTAACCAGACCTCCAAACTAATCCTGCAAAGCAACTAAGAGATTTGGGAAGACAAAGCAGACATGTTCCAGAGGATCTGCACGGTACTCCTGCTCTGTCACTAACAAACCATTGCAGAGAGAATTCAGACGCTTGTGTCCATATTTGTATTAGAATTGTCAATGTAAATTTATTACAATACAATAACATCTTGCTGACAGCAGTGACACTTGTGAAACATTGATACAAAATGCATTCATATGTAAAATTTTTAATACACTGGCATCTACTCAACAATGTGGAAAATTGCCCAAGTATGTCCTGTACACAAAAAGCAGGACAAATCCAACCCAGCCAATTACTGCCCCATCAGTCTACACTCCATCATCAGTAAAGTGATGGAAGGTGTCATCAACAGTGCTATCAAGCAGCACCTACTCAATGATGCCCAGTTGCGTTCCGCCAGGGCCATTCAGCTCCTGATCTCAGT
>NW_025968764.1:7559-20563 GCF_021869965.1 Rhincodon typus | reverse complement strand
GATGCCCAGTTGCGTTCCGCCAGGGCCATTCAGCTCCTGATCTCAGTGCAGTCTTGGTTCAAACATGGTCTAAAGAACTGAATTCCAGAGGTGAGGTGAGATTGACAGCCCTTGATATCAAGGCTGCATTTGACCAAGTGTGGCATCAAAGGGCCCTAGCAAAACTGGAATCAATGGGTATCGGGGGCAAACTCTCCGGTGGTTGGAGTCATACCTGACACATAGAAAGATGGTCATGGTTGTTGGCGGTCAATCATCTCAGTTCCAGGACATCTCTGCAGGAGTTCCTCAGGGTAGTGTCCTACGCTCAACCATCTTCAGCTGCTTCATCAATGACCTTCCCTCCATCATAAGGTCAGAATTCGGGTTGTTCGCCATGATTGCACAATGTTCAGCCCATTCGTGACTCCTCAGATACTGTAGCAGTCCATGATCACATGCAACAAGATCTGGACAATATCCAGGTTTGGGCTGACAAGTGGCAAGTGACATTCGCGCCACACAAATGCCAGGCTATGATCTAACCACCGCCCCTTGACATTCAATGGTATTACCATCACTGAATCTTCCACTATCAACATCTTGGGGCTACCATTGACCACAAACTCAACTGGACTCACCACATTACCAGAGTGGCTAAAACAGCAGACCAGAAGCTGGGAATACTGCGGCGAGTAACTCATCTCCTGACTCCTGAAAGCCTGTCCGACATCTACAAGGCACAAGTCAGGAGCGTGACGGAATACTCTCCACTTGCCTGGATGACTGCAGCCCCAACAATACTCAAGAAGCTTGACACCATCCAGGACAAAGCAGCCCACTTGATTGGCACTACACCTACAAGCATTCACTCCCACCTCCACCGATGCTCAGTAACAGCAGTGTGTACTATCTACAAGATGCACTGCAGAAATTCACCAAAGATCCTCAGACAGCACCTTCCAAACCCACGACCACTTCCATCTAGAAGGGCAAGGGCAGCAGATATATGAGAACACCACCATCTCCAAGTTCCTCTCCAGTCACTCACCATCCTGACTTGGAAATATATCGCCGTTCCTTCACTGTCGCTGGGTCAAAAACCTGGAATTCCGTCCCTAATAGCATTGTGGGTCAACCCACAGCAGGAGGATTGCAGCGGTTCAAAAAGGCAACTCGCCACCTTCTCGAAGGCAACTAGGGATGGGCGAGAAATGCTGGCCTGCCAGCGATGCCCACATCCCACAAAATGAATTTTAAAAAAATGTGAGGAATGCAAGTGTATAGGGATTGGATGTCCATAGTGAAGATGAGGTGTGAGGGGCCAGGGATTTGGAAGTCTTGGAGGAGGTGGAGGGTATGGGTGGTGTCCTGGATGTAGGTGGGGAGTTTTTGGATCCTGGGGGAGAAAACAGAGCCAGAATCAAGGTAAGTGGAGGTACATTCAGTGGGGCAGGAGCAGGCAGAGACAATGGGTCGGCCGGGCAGTCGGGTTTGTGGATTTTGGGAAGGAGATAGAAACGGGCAATGCGGGGCTGGGGAACGATGAGGTTGGAGGCTGTAGGCGGGAAGTCAACTGAGGTGATAGGGTTATGGATGGTCTGGGAGATGATGTTTTCTTGGTCAGGAGTGGGGTCATGATCAAGGGGGCGGTAGGAGGAGAAGTCAGAGAGTTGGCACCTGGCCTCGGCTATGTAAAGTTCAGTGCACCATACCACCACTGCGCATCCCTTATCCGCGGGTTTGTTGGTGAGGTCAGGGTTGCAGCGGAGGGTGATGGTGAGGTTAGGGTTAGAGCTCTTTGCCGTCGGGTAGATGAGCTCAAAACTAGAGGGCATAATTTTAAGGTGAGAGGAGAAAGATTTAAAAAGGATCTGAGGGGCACTTTTTCACACAGATGGTGGTCTGTATCTTGAATAAACTGCCAGAGGACTTGGTAGATGCAGGTATAGTTATGACATTTAAAAGACATTTTGACAGGTACATGAATAGGAAAGGTTTAGAGGGATATGGGCCAAGTGTTGGCAAATCGGACTAGTTTAGTTTGAGAAACCTGGTCAGCATGGATGAGTTGGACTTACGAATCTGTTTCCATGCTGTATGATTCTATGACTCTCTCACTCTATGATAGCTGCTGGCTGCTGTTTAAGTTAGTTTGGTCAATTTTCTGTCAGGCCTGATTTCTCCAAATGGGTCAATTTAAAATGTCCAATTTTGGGCCTTGGCCACATCACAGAAGGGACAATATAATGACAGCTGCTTTATCAAGATCCAATATGAAGGAGAGCAAATATTGTGACCAAAATGGACTCTGACTGAAAACTTTCTGAAAAATCATCTGTCACTGATCTTCACAAATCTTGAGTATTTTCTTACCACCAATCTAAGAATCATAGAAAATAGGACCAGAGTAGGCAATTCAATCCATCAGGACCAATCTTATTCAATATGTTAATGGTTGATCCTCAATCTCAATGCCACACTTCTGTGCTCTCTATTCCCCTTTGATATCTATAGCCTCTAGAAATTTATTACTTTCATAAACATATTTGGTGACTTGGCCTCCAAGCCTTCAGCAGTAGAGAATTCCACATATTCACTGCCCTCTGAGTGAAGACATTTCTTCTGATCTCAGTCTGAAATAGCCAATTACATATTCTGAGACTATAACTCCCTTGTTCTGGCCAGCACAACATTATCCCTATCAGAATTTTATACATATAAATGAGATCCCCTCATGTTCTTCTGAGCTCCAGTGAATATAGGCCCAGTGAATCCAAACTCTCCTCGTACAACAAATCTTGCATCCCAGGAATGAACCTTTATGGAAAGAGTATCTTTTCTTGGGTAAGGAGACAAAATGACACAAAGTACTCCACATTTCATCTCACAAAGGCCCTGTACAGATGCAAGGAGACTTCCTTGCTCCTCTACTTAAGCCTTTTTCCGATGAAGACCAACATACTATTTGCCTTCCTAAGAGCTTGCTGCACATGTTTTCAGTGACTAGTATACAAGGATGCACAGATCTCTTTGTACATCAACTGTTCCCAATTTCTCACCATTTAAATAATATTCTGCCTTTTCTGACTAAAGTGGACAACTTCAAACTTATCCATGTTATAATGCATCTGCCATGCAATTTTTCCAGTCTGATAACTTGTCTAAATTGCCTTGAAACTATTTGATATCCTCCTCACCACATACAATCTGATTTAGTTTTGTGTCATCAGCAAACTAGGAAATATTACATTTGATTCCCTCATCGAAATCATTGTGAACAGAAAGTATTGGTTCCTGCAATGTCTCACTTGACACATATTCCACTTTAAACATGATCCATTTTTTATTAGTCTATTGCCTGCCTACTAACCAATTCTCAACCTGTGTCAGTATATTACCATCAATCCCATTTGCATCAATATTGCATACTAGGAAGGACTTTATCTTATGAGAGACTTTATCAAAAGCTTTCAGAAAATCCAAATACACCACATTTACCAGTTCACCCTCATCTATTCTACCGGTTATGCCTTAAAAAAAGACTCCAATAGTCTTGTCAAACATGTTTTCCTTTTTAATCCATGTTGACTTTGTGTAATCCTGTTGCTATTTTCTAAATGTCCCGTTGTCTCATCCTTCATAATAGCCTCCTGTGTTTCCCTGTTATTGATACGCTAACCAGTCAGTAATTATTGATTTTCTCCCTACCTTCTTTTTTAAATACTGGGATAAATTTGCTTGGATTGTTCTAGAATATGCAGAATTTTGGAAGACGACAACAAATGCATCCACTATTTCCATGGCCACCTCCTTTAGTACCTGGTTTGTAGATTATGAGGGCCAGGGAATCATCAACTTTCAATCCCAGTATTCTTACCAGCACTTTTTAAAAGTAAATACTAGCCTTCTTCAATTCCTCCTTCCCAATATATCTTTAGTACCCTACACCATTACCTTTCTGAAAGATATCTGTGTCTTTTTCAGTGAAGAGAATGCCAAGAATTATTTAATTGTTCTGCCATGACAGCTATCAAAGGGTATGGAGAGAAGTGGAAAGTGGTATTGAGATAAAGGATCTGCCATGATCATGTTGAATTGGATTGGTCTTGATAGGCTGAATTCTCTCATCAATTCTCTCATTTCAGACTGTAAAGAACTTACATTTGTGTGCACAAATCTTTTTCATTCTCTATAATTATACAAGTAGAACTTCTATGTCTTTGCAATTTTACTCTCATACTCTTTTTTTTCCCTTTAATCAATCTCTTCTTGGTCCTTATTTGCTGAGTTCTCAATGTACTGAACACAAAGATCTCAGCTTTGTGGATACTCAACAGTGAGTTCAGCCACCGTTGCAGATCTGAAACAAGGATTTCCAGTAGCTGGAGATACTTCCTGCCTGGAAGTGTCCCTGACTTCCCACAGTAGTTTAATTTTCTTTGTTTTCCTAGTAACATGGCCAGTGGCAAGCTGCTGATGTTTAGTAGCGAAAACTGCAGATGGCTTTGCCAAATATCTTCAAGCAGTTCTGGGTCAAGAAGGATTAGCTTCAGAGAGCACCACCTCAGCACGGACAGCAGTTGCCTGGGTTGGCTGGCTGACAAGCAACCTCAAGGGCCCTATTGGAATGGTAAGGGCATGAAAATTGAAGCTGTTAGCTTGAAAAAGCACAGGAGGTTCATATTCTACACCATTACTACCAAAGTCCTGGGATGTTATCTCAGCAACCATAGAACATAGATCTTAGAACAGTACAGCACAGTACAGGCCCTTCGGCCCACAATGTTGTGCCGACCTATTATCCTACTAAGATCAATCTACCCTGCATACTCTACATTTTACTGTCCTCCATGTGCCTATCCAAGAGTCGCTTAAAAGTTTCTAAAGTATCTGACTCCACTACCACTCTCTGTGTGAAGACGCTACCTCAGACATTTCCCCTATACCTTCCTCCAATCACCTTAAAATTATGCCCCCTTGTAATAGTCATTTCCGCCCTGGGAAAAAGTCTCTGACTATCCATTCTATCTATGCCTCTCATCATCTTGTACACCTCTATCAAGTCACCTCTCATCCTTCTTCACTCCAATGAAAGAAGCCCTAGCCCCCTCAACCTTTCCTCATAAGACCTGCCCTCCAGTCCAGGCAGGATCCTGGTAACTCTCCTCTCTAAAGCTTTCCTATAATGAGGTGACCAGAACTGAACACAATATTCCAGGTGTAGTCTAACCAGAGTTTTATAGAGCTGCAGCATAACCTCACGGCTCTTAAACTCAATTCCCCTGCCAATGAAAGCCAACACACCATATCCCTTCTTTACAACTCTGTCAACTTGTGCAGAAACTTTGAGGGATCTATGGACGTGGATCCCAAGATCCCTCTGTTCCTCCACACTGCCAAGAATCCTGCCATTAACCCTGTATTCCGCATTCAAATTCAACCTTCCAAAATGAATCACTTCACACTTTTCTGGGTTGAATTCCATCTGCCACTTCTTTGCCCAGCTCTGCATCCTGTCAATGTTCCGTTGCAACTTACAACAGCCTCCCAAGCTGTCCACAACCCCACCAACCTTCATGTCATCGGCCAACTTACAACCCACCCTTCAACTTCCTCATCCAAGTCATTTATAAAGATCACAAAGAGCGGAGGTCCCAGAACAGATCCCTGCAGAACACCACTGGTCACCAAGCTCCAGGCTGAATACTTTCCATCTACTACCACTCTCTGTCTTCCCTGGTGATGTATTTGAAAACAGATTGCTGGACTGCTGTGAGAATCCGCAGATCCATTGTGCGCTAGGCTTTGGATTCACAGCTGTGATGACACGATCTGAGACTCCATGGCAGTAACTTGAGATTTCATGGCCTCAGTTGGACATTCTATTACAGCACTCAGAATTTGCATGTGTTGCAATGAAAGGTGAGACGTCAGCCAAACAATGCTATATCAGGGCAAGTCTGCAATTGTTCTCGTAGAATTTACTGGTATTGTGCTCCTGCTTCAGTCAGGCCCTGCCTCAGGAATCCACGATACTGCCACAATCCAATTGCACAATATGAGGTAGCATGCAGTGCTATTGCTCTCGGAACACATTATCAATCTTATGAGTGCCTAAGGAAACCCAACTGGTAACAGACTGCTTTGTTATATGTACTGCTCTGAACTGTGCTGTCATCAACGTCATTGTCAGTCTCTTGAAGCAACCATAAGATAATAAGAAATAGAAACACTAACTGGAGTAAGCCATCTGGTCTTTTGAGCTTGCTCCACCATTCAATAGGATCACAGCTGATCTGACATTCCTCATATTCACTTTCCTATCCTTTCCCCAGAGCCCTTGATTCAATTAATAATCTCAACCTTAAATATACACAAGGACTCTGTTCTGTGGCAATGACTTCCAAAGACTCACAATCCTCTGAGAGACGAAATTCCTCACCTCACTCTTAAATTAATGGCCCTCTATTCTAAAGTTATACCCTCTGGTCCTAGACTCTCCCATGAGGGGAAGCATCTACCCTGTCAATCCTATACATTTCAATGAGCTCATATCTCATTCTTCTAAATTCCAATGATAGAGTGCCAGCTGTTTAACCTTTATCCATAAGGCAATCTTTCCATAGCAGGGATCATCCTAGAGGGTCTTCTCTGAACAGCCTCCACTGTAATAATATCTTTCCTTAAAAACAAAATGACTTCTGCCAGGCTTCATGATTTGAGAGTCCTCAGGTGATTTAGAGGTTAGTCCTGGAACTATAGGTCTTTGGGCAGAGAAGAAAGAATATCCCTTAGGAAAGAAGTTGCTTCATCTCCTCCCACTTTAGTCACTTTATTACAACACACACCAAGGTCAATTTGCCCCCTTTCAAAGTGTTCTATTAAAATATTTTCTTACCCTCTTTGATATTGAGTGCTATCCTTAAATTACATGGCAAGTGGATGCAATGTTCAGACCAGTGAAGTTGACTTCACATGATCATGGTCACTATGGTACAGGAATTGGCTTTGATGTGGATGCTGGAGTTTGCTCACCTATCTTCCTGCTTGAGTACTCTGCAAAGCTGCATCTGGATAAAATTCCACAACACCCAGAGGTTTCCTACGTACGTGATCTAAATCCTACTGCCATATTGAAATGCAGTGACAACAACAGCATTGTAGACTAAAGCCTATGGCCTATGGCCTATTAAGGAGATATCTGGTATCAAAGACCTAGCTGTGCAATATACATAAGCATGTTGATGGAATAAATTATATCAATAAAGCAATGTATGGAATTACACAGAATATTGCAAGACAGAAACAGGCCAATCAGTCCATGTTGGCATTTATGCTCCAACAAACCTCTTTAATATATCTTATTCCATCAGAACATTTTTTCATTCCTTTTTCTCTCACATTAATTTGTCCAGTTTCCATTAAAAAGCATCTATGTTGTTTTCCTCAGGTGCTTCTTGTGGTAATGAGATCTACACTGTATCTCCTGTCTGGAAGTTTCTCTTGAAATCCCTGTTGAATTTATTTGTAGCCAAATTATATTTGTGGATCATAGTTTTGTTCTGCCCCTAAAGTCATGACATAACACAATAGATTAGCACATATCCAAATTGATAATGTACTAAGTAATGGAGATAGTTACTGAAATTACAAAAGAGACATTGATAGATTAAATGTATAGGTTGCAGATGAATTTCAACACAATTATATGTCAGGCCATCTATTTAGGGCAACAAAAAGATAAATCAGTTTATTTTTAAATGGTAAAATAATAGTTTGGGGTCCAAAAATATTTAGTAATCCATGCACGTAGATCATTAAAATATAAAGTACAAAACAAAATAAAGGATAATATTGTTAGCAGTTATAATGAGACCTAGCGTATGAAAGGGAGGAAGTTTAGCTACAACAATACTATACCCTGATTGAATACTTCTCGATAACTGGGTACAGTCCAGTCACTATAACTTAGGAACAATATATTGGCTATGGAAGGACTGCAGTACAGATTCATCAGAATGCTACCAGGGTTACAAGTATTAACATACAAGGAGTATTAGTAAATGAAACTTCTATTACTTCAAATTCAGAAGATTAAGGGGTAAAACAAATTGGTTGGTAAAGAGAGAACATTTTTCTACTTGTAGGGAAGTCTAGAACAAGGGGACATGAACTATATAATAATAAATAGTTCAGGATAGAAGCTAGGTAACACTTT
The DNA here is from genome assembly GCF_021869965.1 of Rhincodon typus. Classification (NCBI taxonomy): domain Eukaryota; kingdom Metazoa; phylum Chordata; class Chondrichthyes; order Orectolobiformes; family Rhincodontidae; genus Rhincodon; species Rhincodon typus. The sequence continues at coordinate 12,363 of NW_025968764.1, read as the reverse complement.
TCACTTAAAGATTTGTAGAATGGGGAACTTTCTCCCAGAAAATCGTCCCAAATTCCAGCTCAATCAATATTTTTAAAACTGACATTCATTAAATTTTTACTAACCAGGAGCATAAAGGGCTATAGACCAAAGCAGGTTCATGGAATTAACATATTGATCAACAATGGTTTCATTGATTGATGGAGCAAGCTTGAAGTAATGAATAGCCTACTTCATTGCCTTCATTGCCATTTTTTCTGAAGAAGGGTCTAGGCCCGAAACATCAGCTTTCCTGCTCCTCTGATGCTGCTTGGCCTGCTGTGTTCATCCAGCTCTACACTTTGTTATCTCTTTTCATTGCCTTTCTTGCTAGTTTCTCTACATCTATCTTTAATATTAGTCAGTCAATCTCCTAGGGTGTTGCACACAAGTCAAAAACAATTATTGTTTGCAAATGAAATATGGTTAGAGATTGGGAACAATTGAAACTGAGCAAACAAATGTTGTGCAATCTCCATTTTAAAGTTACTAACATTAGTTTAACTTCTCTAAAGTAAATTCCCCTAAGTCTGAAATTTACCCCACATTACTAACCATTTTTCAGGTATTAAGTCAGTAAACGGAATGACATTTGTCCTCCGTGGCTCCTGCTTCTGTTAAATCAGTAAAAATATTAGAACTGAATTAAACACCAATTCAAAGTTCCAGTCCATTTTGGGGGCAGGTGGAAATGCAAAGAGCTTCGTGTAAATGAATCAACAATAGATATGTTTCAAACCATTTCCCCAAACTTCCATCTCAACCCCAACTGAAGTAATGACTGCCTTAATAGGAGTGTTGGTATGAGATGAAGGAAGATATCATTGAGGCAGATGTTGAGGAGGCTATACTATATGTTCCCTCAATCCCTTCAATTCCTTACTCGCTTTCCTGTTGTAAGATGCTGCTTAAAACCTACCTTTGTGATCAAGCTTTTGATCAAATGTCTTAATATCTCCTGATGTGTCTCAGTGTGAAGTTTTGTTTGGCAGTGCTCCTGAGAAGACCTTTAGGAACATTTTACTACATTAAGAGTGCCATATAAATTCAAGTCAATGATCTACATACAGTAAGTCTTCCTTCGATTGTTCTGATGGTTATGTCTACAGAAGGTTGCACCTCCTTTTATGGATGGTGTTACTGGAGGAAATATGCCTACAGCTGCCTGAACAGTAATGTTCACTTCTACCAGCAGAATAATACAGCATGTATCAGTTAAGGTCACCACTACTGTAAATTTTTATGAGCTAGATTTAACATTTCACAAATCAGGGAAGTGAAAAAGAAAGCATTTGCTGCGTTCCCTCCAACCCCCACTGAAGTGTCCAGCACAATTAAGTGTTAGCCAGCCAGCTAATTAGTGCCCAGCTAATGTCGCCCATGTCAAATTGTGGGCTAGGCAAGGAATTCAGGCAGTAGTGATCAGGCTATGAATTGGAAAAGGCCCAATGTGCACATTAATGGGCCACTGACGTTGAAGATGATCTGCTCATCCACGTCACCTTCATACAGGTTAAGGGTTACCTTTGCCCGAGACGGTGACTGTCAGTAACAACAGCTGCAGGGAAAGGACAACAAGCCAAAGTTTCAATGATGACTCACCATTTGTCCTCTGCCAAAATGTAAGTGAACTGCAGGATGTTCTTAGATGAAAGATTGAGAAGAGAAGATCCTCCCCCCCACCAAACCAGGCAGGCTTGGCCACAAAGAGGCTAAATTTCAGGTCCGGGAATGGTGGAACTGAGGGTCTATTGCTTTTTACTGGAAGAAAGACAGGTTAGGGAAACCTGTTTGACTGCATAGCAGTGACTGAGAGAGGATTAAGTGCATTTTACCTGAAGAATGGGAAAGGTGTTGCCATTGTTTACACAGTGAGCATGTGTGTCTGAACTGGGGCAACCTTTCATTTAGCTTCATATAACGATTGAATATTATTCATCGCTCTCTCCAACAGGTCTATAATCAGTGTGAACAGGCACCATTAGCAAGACATTGGTATTGGCCCCTTAGGAAGAGGAGGGAACCTCAGGAGGTGCACTGTCCCATCCTTGCTCTACACCCAGCACCAGCTCAATGCTTTCACTTTGGTGGGTTCGTGCACACCATTGAATGCATGGTTACAATCCCTTAGAGACTGAAAATTTCTTTCCAAAGAAATTTGAATGTCCAATGTCAACCTAAAGGAGCTGCACAATGTAAATTCAAGGTTTAAGGTTTCTTCCGCAACACACAAACTAAAAACAATATTGAGTAAATAATATATAGATCACGGTCAAGCTCCTGTATAGTCAACATGCACTGCCTTGACAAACTGTATTGGGACCATCTGACTGATGGTAGCTACGCTTGACTGTAGACTATTCCCTTTTGACTTTGAGACATGACCATTTGATTGATGCACATGCAGTCTGTTTACCATATTGGCTGCTGACAGATGTGTAGGTGTGAAACCAACAAAGCAATCTGTTGCACATGTTCAATACCCTTGGCAGGTAAGAGCTGAGAATGATGACAAGCTGCCTAACATAGTCTGTGCTAAAAGGCAGCTTAAGGTAAAAGTACTTTGTATGTTTAAGGAATGGCTGAGGGTAAAATGTGCAAAAAGACAAGGCAGGAATGCTGTGAACATCCAGGTAGATGCAAACTGAATGTGCTCTAAGAAAGCGAGTAAGCATCCCTGAGATGCAGTCTAGTCCAGTCCATGAGCTGGGTGCCTGTCCCTCCGCTTGCAGTGTCACTGCATCAGAATTGCAATGAAAGGTGCTGGTGAACTCCCAAGTGCAGCACTGCAATGCAGATGCATATCATAAGTGGATCAGAATGGACCATGATGTTGCAAAATGACTGTCAGATGCCAGCATCCATGGATGTCAGGTGTGTGCTGCTGCTGCCCATGGAGCATGCACGGAGATATTGGTGCTGTGTGTCCAAGATGGAGGTCCAAAGGAGCAAGCTAGAGTCAGAGGTAGCCACTCAGACTTCTATGCTGGTAATACTCAGCACCTAGTTACTATCCAGGGAGTGGGAGAATGGGGTCCTGCATTTTAGTAGAGGCAACATTAGGTAGTAATAAGAAGTGTAATAAGCAATACTCCCTGTTACTTGCCTCTCATTACTCACTAACAAGAATGTAGTCATGGCTTCCAGGATGCAGCTGAAAAATGTGACTTGTCAGTCTCGACATTGAGAAAAGCCTTGCTCAACACCAAACAATTCTCACCAACTTCACGCCGTTGTTCATGCTATTCAGGGCCTGGGAAGATTTCACCCAGTGGAACTGCTCCTGTTCAAGACAGTGCTGCCATTCTTTTCTTTTCTGTTGGTTGCAGAGGAGTACAAGGTTCTGAAAGGGTTAAAGCTGAAGAGTACATGAAGCACCACCTGACCAAGGTCACATCAAGAGACAACAAGGTGCAGAGCTGGATGAACACAGCAGGCCAAGCAGCATCATAGGAGCAAAATGGCTGACGTTTCGGGCCTCGACCCTTCATCAGAAATGGGGGAGGGGAAGGGGGTTCTGAAATAAATAGGGAGAGAGTGGGAGGCGGATAGAAGATGGATAGAGGAGAAGATAGGTGGAGAGGAAACAGACAGGTCGAAGAGGCGGGGATGGAGCCAGTAAAGGTGAGTGTAGGTGGGGAGTTAGGGAGGGGATAGGTCAGTCCAGGGAGGACGGACAGGTCAAGGGGATGGGATGAGGTTAGTAGGTAGGAGATGGGGGTGCAGCTTGAGGTGGGAGGAGGGGATAGGTGGGAGGAAGAACAGGTTAGGGAGGCAGGGATGAGCTGGGCTGGTTTTGGGATGTGGTAGGGGGAGGGGAGATTTTGAAGCTTGTGAAATCCACATTGATACCATTGGGCTGCAGGGTTCCCCAGTGGAATACGAGTTGCTGTTCCTGCAACCTTCGAGTGGCATCGTTGTGGCACTGCAGGAGGCCCAGGATGGACATGTCATCTGAGGAATGGGAGGGGTAGTTGAAATGGTTCGTGACTGGGAGGTGCAGTTGTTTATTGCGAACCGAGCGTAGGTGTCCTGCAAAGCAGTCCCCGAGCCTCCGCTTGGTTTCCCCGATGTAGAGGAGGCCACAACGGGTACAGCGGATGCAGTATACCACGTTGGCAGATGTGCAGGTGAACATCTGCTTGATGTGGAAAGTCTTCTTGGGGCCTGGGATGGGGGTGAGGGAGGAGGTATGGGGGCAGGTGTAGCACTTCCTGCGGTTGCAGGGAAAAGTGCCGGGTGTGGTGGAGCTGGAGGGGAGTGTGGAGCGGACAAGGGAGTCACGGAGAGAGTTGTCCCTCCGGAAAGCAGATAAAGGTGGGGAGGGAAAGATGTCTTTGGTGGTGGGGTCGGATTGCAGATGGCGGAAGTGTCGGAGGATGATGCGTTGGATCCGGAGGTTGGTGGGGTGGTACGTGAGGACGAGGGGGATTCTTTTTTGGTTGTTATTGCGGGGACGGGGCGTGAGGGATGAGTTCCGGGAAATGTGGGAGACACGGTTGAGGGCGTTCTCGATCACTGAGGGGGGGAGTTTGCGGTCCTTGAAAAACGAGGACATCTGAGATGTATAGGAGTGGAATGCCTCATCCTGGGAGCAGATGCGGCGGAGGCGAAGGAATTGGGAATAGGGGATGGCATTTTTGCAGGAAGGTGGGTGGGAGGAGGTGTAGTCTAGGTAGCTGTGGGAGTCAGTGGGATTGAAATGGATATCGGTTTCTGGGTGGTTGCCCGAGATGGAGACAGAGAGGTCCAAGAAGGAGAGAGAGGTATTAAGAGTTGGTCCAGG
>NW_025968764.1:0-7459 GCF_021869965.1 Rhincodon typus | reverse complement strand
CCGAGATGGAGACAGAGAGGTCCAAGAAGGAGAGAGAGGTATTAGAGTTGGTCCAGGTGAACTTAAGGTTGGGGTGGAAGGTGTTGGTGAAGTGGATGAACTGTTCAAGCTCCTCGTGGGAGCATGAGGCAGCGCCGATACAGTCATCAATGTAACGGAGGAAGAGGTGGGGTTTAGGACCAGTGTAGGTACGGAAGAGGGATTGTTCCATGTTGCCTACAAAGAGGCAGGCATAGCTTGGGCCCATGCGGGTACCCATGGCCACCCCCTTTGTCTGTAGGAAGTGGGAGGTATTGAAAGAGAAGTTGTTGAGGGTGAGGACGAGTTCGGCTAAGCGGATGAGGGTGTCAGTGGAAGGGGACTGGTCGGGCCTGTGGGACAGGAAGAAGCGGAGGGCCTTTAGGCCATCTGTATGGGGAATGCAGGTGTATAGGGACTGGATGTCCATGGTAAAGATGAGGTGTTGGGGACCGGGGAATTGGAAGTTCTGGAGGAGGTGGAGGGCGTGCGTGCTGTCACGGACGTAGGTAGGGAGTTCCTGGACCAAGGGGGAGAAAATGAAGTCCAGATAGTTGGAGATAAGTTCGGTGGGGCAGGAGCAGGCGGAGACAATTGGTCGACCAGGGCATTCAAGGTTTGTGGATTTTGGGAAGGAGATAGAAGCGGGCGGTGCGGGGTTGGGGAACGATGAGGTTGGAGGCCGTGGGTGGGAGGTCACCTGAGGTGATGAGGTTGTGGATGGTTTGGGAGATGATGGTTTGGTGCTCGGGGGTGGGGTCATGATCAAGGGGGCTGTAGGAGGAGGTGTCGGAGAGTTGGCGTCTGGCCTTGACGATGTAGAGGTCAGTGCGCCATACTACAACTGCGCCTCCCTTGTCCGTGGGTTTTATGGTGAGGTTAGGATTGGAGCGGAGGGCTGCACGTTCTGCGGGGGAGAGGTTGGAGTGGGTGAGAGGGGTGGAGAGGTTGAGGCGATTGATGTCTCGACGGCAGTTGGAGATGAAGAGGTCAAGGGAGGGTAGGAGGCCTTGGGGTGGTGTCCAGGAGGAGGGGGTGTGTTGGAGGCGGGAGAAGGGGTCAGTAGAGGGAGGGTTAGGTTCATGGTTGAAGAAGTAGGCATGGAGGCGGAGGCGGCGGAAAAACTGCCCTATGTCCAAACGTGACCGGTATTCGTTGATGTGTGGGTGGAGTGGGACAAAAGTAAGCCCTTTACTGAGGACTGACCATTCGTCCTCAGTAAGGGGGAGGTCTGGGGGGATGGTGAAGACTCGGCAGGGCTGGGTGCTATTGTCCCCTCTGGAGCTGCTGGCTGTGGAGGCTGTGGGCGGAGCGACGTCGGCGTCAAGGTCACATCAACTTGGGCAGAGCAGCTTTGGAACTCGAAGGAGTAAGACCAACCATTGAGATCTTCCTTATAGAATCAGTAATAATTCCAATTATATCAATGTAACTTGTACCTAATTGCTAAGTTCCCTAATAGGAAGGAGGATTGTGGCAGCAAATATCAGATGGATCTGATACACTAGTTGTGTTGCGGACTCATCTTACAACAGTGCTGTTTTATGGCCAGTTGACAGGCGGTCGAATTCGAATTACTGTCACAAGTTCTCAAATGAGTACAGCGAAAAGTTGCCACTCACAGTGCCGTCTTAGGTACAAAAGTACCTAGGTACAGATTCTTAAGTACAAATTCTTTAGGAAAAACCTAGAAAATAAAGAAATAAAAAGGTCCAGCATTACAGATCACGGGAATAAATCAGAAAAATAAAGAAACAGAAGTTCAGAATAAGAGTCCTTCCAACTTAGTCAATGCCCGCACCCAGCCTCCAGATTACACTGGGCCTTGACTCCAGACCATGCCAAGATTTGCCTCAAGTCTCTTGAGGCTGGGAGACTGCCCTGGAATCATCAAGGCCAGAAGTCCACACAGAGCCCACGCGGGTTGCCAAGAGACTGCTATGCACGACGGGCGAGAGACTGTCACTCTCCCTTCTTTCTGCCCGAATAGGTGTTTTAAAATATTTTGTTTGTCAGCTTAGACAGTATTAACTGTTTACGTGCTGTGACTGTAAAAGGCTCAAGCAGATACGTTTTCATGCAAGTTTTAAAAATAAATAGTTTTTATTGCCTTTGACATCTGATTTTACAAAATAATAAAACCACTCCATCTCAAACATGCATCCAAAACACAAACACGCACACACATGTGGTTTACAGTTAGGTAAGGTAGGTTAAGTTGTTTAATATCCAAAAGAAAGACAGACAATCTTAGGCCATGTGTTAGTAATTGTTCAGAATTCTGTGCAATGGAGGTTTTAAAAACTTGCCATACAATCTCTCTCTTTTGCTCAAAAGTCAGCTGCTGTTTTCTTTACATTGAAGATGTTACCTGTGGTGTTTGGCTGGTCTAATACAGGCTTGCCTTCAAACTGTTACCCATTCACGATCTAACTGTGTCTTTCACTTTGTCTTTCAACACAAATGATTAGCTTGTAATCACATGACCTTCATTCACAAACTAGTGATAGTGTTAACAATATAGTGTTAACGAGCTGGGAACATTGATTCAGGTCCACTGTTTAGAATGATTCATCTAAATGCTTGGTGGAATCCTCTAATCAGAGAAAGTCTATTAAGAGCAAAGAACATAGAAAATTACAGCACAGGAACAGGCCCTTCAGTCCTCCAAGCCTGCGCCGATCCAGATCCTCTATCTAAACCTGTCACCTATTTTCCAAGGATCTGTATCCATCTGCTCCCTGTCCATTCATGTATCTGTCTAGATACATCTTAAATGATGATATCGTGCCCGCCTATAATACTTCCGCTGGCAACGCGTTCCAGGCACTCACCACCCTCTGCGTAAAGAACTTTCCACGCATATCTCCCTTAAACTTTTCCCCTCTCACCTTGAAATCGTGACTCCGAGTAATTGAGTCCCCCACTCTGGGAAAAAGCTTCTTGCTATCCACCTCTCATGATTTTGTAGACCTCAATCAGGTCCCCCCTCAACCTCCTTCTTTCTAAAGTAAATAATCCTAATCTACTCAACCTCTCTTCATAGCCAGAGCCCTCCATACCAGGCAACATCCTGGTGAACCTCCTCTGCACCCTCTCCAAAGCATCCGCATCCTTTTGGTAATGTGGCGACCAGAGCTGTACGCATAATTCCAAATGTGGTTGAACCAAAGTCCTATACAACTGTAACATGACCTGCCAACTCTTGTACTCAATACGCCGTCCGATGAATGAAAACATGCCATATGCCTTCTAGACCACTCTATCGACCTGCTTTGCCACCTTCAGGGTACAATGGACCTGAACACCCAGATCTCTCTGTGCATCAATTTTTCCCAGAGCTTTTCCATTTACTGTATAGTTCACTCTTGAATTGGATCTTCCAAAATGCATCACCTCGCATTTGCCTGGATTGAACTCCATCTGCCATTTCTCCGCTCAACTCTCCAATCTATCTATATTCTGCTGCATTCTCCGACAGTCCCCTTCACTATCTGCTACTCCACCAATCTTAGTGTCATCTGCAAACTTGCTCATCAGACATCTATACCTTCCTCCAGATCATTTATGTATATCACAAAGAACAGTGGTCCCAACACAGATCCCTGTGGAACACCACAGGTCACAGTTCTCCATTTTGAGAAACTCCCTTCCACTACAACTCTCTGTCTCCTGTTGCCCAGCCAGTTCTCTATCCATCTAGCTAGTACACCCTGGACCCCATGCGACTTTACTTTCTCCATCAGCCTACCATGGGGAACCTTAAAAAACACCTTACTGAAGTCCATGAATATGACATCTACAGCTCTTCCCTCATCGATCAACTTTGTCACATCCTCAAAGAATTCTATCAAGTTGGTAAGACATGACCTTCCTTGCACAAAACCATGCTGCCTATCACTAATAAGCCCATTTGCTTCCAAATGTAAATAGATCCTATCCCTCAGTGTCGTCTCCAGCAGCTTCCCCACCACTGATGTCAGGCTCACCGGTCTATAATTACCTGGATTATCCTTCCTACCCTTCTTAAACAAGGGGACAACATTAGCAATTCTCCAGTCCTCCAGGACCTCACCCGTGCTCAAGGATGCTGCAAAGATATCTATTAAGGCCCCAGCTGTTTCCTCTCTCGCTTCCCTCAGTTACCTGGGTTAGATTCCATCCAGTCCTGGGGACTTGTCCATCCTAATGCCTTTTAGAATACCCAACACTTTGCCCCTCCTTATGCCGACTTGACCTAGAGTAATCAAACATCTATCCCTAACCTCAACATCCGTCATGTCCCTCTCCTCAGTGAATACCAACGTAAAGTACTCATTAAGAATCTCACTCATTTTCTCTGACTTCTCTTGTCCTTGATTGGGCCAACCCTTTCTCTAGTTACCCTCTTGCTCCTTATGTATGAATAAAAGGCTTTGGGATTTTCCTTAACCCTGTTTGCTAAAGATATTTCATGACCCCTTTTAGCCCTCTTAATTCCTTGTTTCAGATTGGTCCTACTTTCCCGATATTCTTCCAAAGCTTCGTCTGTTTTCAGTCGCCTAGACCTTATGTATTCTTCCTTTTTCTTCTTTGCTAGTCTCACAATTTCACCTGTCATCCATGGTTCCCTAATCCTGCCTTTTCTATCCCTCATTTTCACAGGGACATGTCTGTCCTGCACTCTAATCAACCTCTCTTCAAAAGGCTCCCACATATCAAATGTGGATTTACCCTCAAACAGCTGCTCCCAATCCACATTCCCCAGCTCCTGTCGAATCTTGGTATAGTTGGCCTTCCCCCAATTTAGCACTCTTCCTTTAGGACCACTCTCGTCTTTGTCCATGAGTATTCTAAAACATATGGAATTGTGATCACTATTCCCAAAGTAATCCCCTACTGAAACTTCAACCACCTGGCTGGGCTCATTCCCCAACACCAGGTCCAGTATGGCCCCTTCCCGAGTTGGACTCTTTACATACTGCTCCATAAAACCCTCCTGGATGCTCCTTACAAATTCTGCCCAGTCTAAACCCCTAACACTAAGTGAATCCCAGTCAATGTTGGGAAAATTAAAATCTCCCATCACCACCACCCTGTTGCTCCTACATCTTTCCATAATCTGTCTACATATTTGTACCTCTATCTCACGCTCGCTGTTGGGAGGCCTGTAGTACAGCCCCAACATTGTTACCGCACCCTTCCTATTTCTGAGCTCTGTCCATATTGCCTCACTGCTCGAGTCCTCCATAGTGCCCTCCTTCAGCACAGCTGTGTTGTTCAAAGTTCAAAGTGCTACAGCTTGATAGCTCAGTTACATCTAACTGAAAAACAGATTATGTCCAAATGTCTGACAGGGATCAAAAGATGAGCCAACCACATTTGTTGAAACTAATTGTCATGGTGGTCCATGAACCATCCACTACAAACCCACCAACTCCCACAGTTACTTTGAACTGTACAGGTATTTCTGCTATAATGTGTGTTTCATTGACATGAATTGGCTTTCACACGACTGATGAATAGTGGACGCTGGTTGGATAACGTGCGCTTTCTACTGTAAAGTATAGTGATTTTCTATCGCGATTTCCCTATAACACGATTTTCTATGGTGATTTTCTAAAGCGCGAGGTCACACAAGAATGCAACTATCGCTTTATGGGAGAAATACCTGTACCACTAAAACTATACCATAGTTATAAATCCTCATGCCCTGCTTCCTGTAAAGATTCTATTCTATTCTCCCAGTTCTTCCATGTCTATATCTGCTCAGATGATGCCAACTTCAAGAAGGGAGCCTCCAAAATGTCCACTTTCTTCCTCATCAGAGGATTCCCAGCACTGTAGTGGATAGGGCTCTCAGCCGGGTCTGACTCATCTCCCGCACTTCAGCCCTCACCCCCTCCCTTCCCTCCCACAACAGCAATAGAGACCTCCTTGTCCTAATCCACCATTCCATGAGCATCCACATCCAGTGAATCATTAGCTGCCATTTCCACCATCTTCAGTAGGATGCCACCAGCAGACGCAGAAGGTGCGACACCTGTCCATTTACTTCCTCCCTCCTCAGTATCCAAGGGCCCAAAAACTCCTTACAGGTGAAGCAGTGCTTTACCTTTACTTCCCACAATCTAGTCTATTGATTTGCTGCTCACAAAGTGGTGTCCTCTACATTGAGGAAATAAAGCACGACACAGTGACCGCTTCGCTGAATACCTATGTTCTATCTGCAAATAGACCCTAAGCTTCCAGATGCCTGCCTCTTCAACACTCCACTGTGTTCCCTGGCCAACATTTCTCTCCCAGGCTTGTTTCAGTGCTCCAGCAAGCTCAGTGCAAGCTAGAAGAACAGCACCTCATTTTCCACTTGGGAGCTCTCCAGGCTTCTGGATTCAATATTGAGTTCAACAATTTTAGAGCTGGAGGCACCTTCTCCTATATCTTTACCCCAAGACCCACACACCAGACCTTGTTATCACATGATCTGCTATTACACATAACCCATTTTTAGCCACTAACAGCTATTCACCCTTCCAGGCTGTCGTTATCAACTCCTTTGTCTATCAACTGTTCTTCTCTCTCTTTGGGCTCTATCTCCACCTATTGTTTACTCCTTACTCCCTCCTCCACCTTATCTTCTGAATAAAAAACAATGTTTTCCTAACTACCACCAATTCGGAGGAAGAGTCATTGGAGCTGAAATGAAATGCTGCCAAACCTGCTGAGCTTTTCCAGCAATTTCTGTTTTTGGTCATGGTGATCTACTTCCTTGCTGATAATTTCACCTTGCAAATTACAAAGCTATGTAAATATTCAGCCATTTTGAGAACTGCTGTTTAAGTCTCTTAAAATAATGCTGTCAGTTTCTTTTAAGGCCTATGTTGTGGCTTAGCCCACCCGGTAAATAAAGTCAGTTTTGATATAACACAGTCTTTTGAGCAACTATTATGAAACCATTTGAACTGATCTTCCCCTCTTTCCAGTGTGGCAAAACTAACCAGACCTCCAAACTAATCCTGCAAAGCAACTAAGAGATTTGGGAAGACAAAGCAGACATGTTCCAGAGGATCTGCACGGTACTCCTGCTCTGTCACTAACAAACCATTGCAGAGAGAATTCAGACGCTTGTGTCCATATTTGTATTAGAATTGTCAATGTAAATTTATTACAATACAATAACATCTTGCTGACAGCAGTGACACTTGTGAAACATTGATACAAAATGCATTCATATGTAAAATTTTTAATACACTGGCATCTACTCAACAATGTGGAAAATTGCCCAAGTATGTCCTGTACACAAAAAGCAGGACAAATCCAACCCAGCCAATTACTGCCCCATCAGTCTACACTCCATCATCAGTAAAGTGATGGAAGGTGTCATCAACAGTGCTATCAAGCAGCACCTACTCAATGATGCCCAGTTGCGTTCCGCCAGGGCCATTCAGCTCCTGATCTCAGT
>NW_025968763.1:11445-20571 GCF_021869965.1 Rhincodon typus | reverse complement strand
TGCTGCTTGGCCTGCTGTGTTCATCCAGCCCTGCACCTTGTTGTCTCGGATTCTCCAGCATCTGCAGTTCCTACTATCTCCAAGAAAATGATGAAGCAGATGAAGATGGTTAGGCCTAGCAAACCACCATGAGGACCTCCTGCAAAGATGTGACCTCCAAGAGGAGATGGAGAGTAGGGATGATATGAAGGTCTGTTCATTAGAAGGGCAAGACTGCATATCCACCTGCGATAGGTTTTGGGACCTTAATTATTTGCGGTACTTGGGATCCAGGGATAAAACCTCCCAATATTCACCAGCAACACAAAGGCGGGTCATGACCGGAATACTGTTCAGAGATTTCTTTTTTTTGTTCGTCTTCCTTTATTACGAGGGAGACTGGGTCTGAATTTGGGACTACCTCTGGAGCACTCTGTCCAGTTGTTAAGGAGGGATGGGTCGGTGTCTGAGGCAGTTCAGGGAAGGTTCACTCGTCTGGTTCCCGGGAGGAGAACGGGTCAATCTGAATGAGGGAAAGCTGGAGCAGTTCAGGGCCCTGTATCCGTTGGAGATTTGAAGAGTGAGAGGGTGACCTGACTGAAACAGATCAAATCTGGGGGAGGGGTGGCATTTGGGGGTTGGGGGGGTATACCGAGAGGGTGTCATCCCCCACCTTGTGGGGGAATCAAGAATGATGGGGAAAGGCACAGTTTCAGAATAAGAGGGTGTTCCATTAAGACGGATGAATTTCTTCTCTCTGGGAGTGGGTTATGTGTCTGTGGGATTCTCTCTCCCAGAGAATTGCGCAGGGCGTTGGGTGGGGGTGGGGAGGCATGCGGTTAGCCTGGGATACTGAATGTATTCAAGGCTCAAGTTAGACAGGGAAGTTGGGGAAAGGGATTATAGTAGAGTTTATTGTCCCCATAACTGAGAAATAGCAGGGTTGGGGGTGGGGGGTGGTGGTGGTGCGCATGGGTTTTCTGCCCGGGGTTCTGGGACAGATATTCATTCCTGAACCAGTCTCTGCACGTACAGCATGGAAACAGACCCTTCAGTCCAATTTGTCCATGCTGACCAGATATCCTACATTAACCTATAGTCCCATTTCCAGCATTTTGCCCGTATCCCTCTAAACCCTTCCTATTCATGTCCCCATCCAGACGCCTTTTAAATATTGTCATTGTACTAGCCTCCACCACTTCCTCTGGCAGCTCCTTCCATACATGCACCACCCTCTGCGTGAAAAAGTTGCCCCTTAGGTCCCTTTTAAATGTTTCCCCTTTCACCTTAAACCTATGCCCTCTAATTTTAGAGTACCCCACCCCAGGGAAATGTCCTTGTCTATTCACCCTATCCATGCTGCTCATGATTTTATAAACTTCGATAAGGTCACCCCCTAACCTCCGACGCTCCAGGGAAAATAGCCCCAGCCCATTCAGCCTCTCCCTATAGCTCAAACCATCCAATCTTGGCAACATCTTTGTAAAATCTTTTCTGAAACACTTTCTAGTTTCACAACATCCTTTCTATAGCAGGGAGACCAGAATTCAGGTAATATTCCAAAAGTGGCCCTAACCAATGTCCTGTACAGCTGCAACATGACCTTCCAACTCCTATACTCAATGCACTGACCAATAAAGGCGAGCGTACCAAACACCTTCTTCACTATTCTATCTACCTGCGACTCCACTTTCAACGAACTATGAACCTGCACCCCAGGATCTCTTTGTTCAGCAACACTCCCCAGGACCTTATCATTAAGTGTATATGTCCTGCCCTGATTTGCCTTCCCAAAATGCAGCACCTCACATTTATCTAAATTAAACTCCATCTGCCATTCCTCAGCCCATTGGTCCATCTAGTCAGGATCCCATTGTATCTTCTTCGCTGTCCACTACACCTCCAATTTTGTTGTCATCTGCAAACTTACTAACCATACTTCCTATGTTCACATCCAAATCATTTATATAAATGATGAAAAGCAGTGGACCCAGCATCGAACCTTGTGGCACACCATTGATCACAGGTCACCAGTCTGAAAAGCAATCCTCCACCACCATCCTCTGTGGATAGCAAGAAGCTTTTTCCCAGAGTGGGGGACTCAATTACTAGGGGTCACGATTTCAAGGTGAGAGGGGAAAAGTTTAAGGGAGATATGCGTGGTAAGTTCTTTACGCAGAGGGTGGTGGGTGCCCGGAACGCGTTGCCAGCGGAGGTGGTAGAGGCGGGCACGATAGCGTCATTTAAGATGTATCTAGACAGATACATGAATGGGCAGGGAGCAGAGGGATACAGATCCTTGGAAAATAGGTGACAGGTTTAGATAGAGGGTCTGGATCGGCGCAGGCTCGGAGGGCCGAAGGGCCTGTTCCTGTGCTGTAATTTTCTTTGCTCTTTGTCCTTTGTTCTCTGCCTTCTACCTTCGAGCCAGTTCTGTATCTGAATGGCTAGCTCTCCCTGTATTCCATGCAATCTAACCTTGCTAACCAGTCTACCATGAGGAACCTTGTCAAATGCCTCACTGAAGCCCATATAGATCACCGGTCTGCCCTCATCAATCCTCTTCATTACTTTTTCAAAAACTCAATTAAGTTAGTGAGACACGATTTCCCAAGCACAAAGCCATGTTAACTATCCCTAATCAGTCCTTGCCTTTCCAAACATGTGTAAGTCCTGTCCCTCAGGATTCCCTCCAACTTGCCCACCACCGCTGTCAGGCTCACAGGTCTATAGTGCCCTGGCTTTTCCTTACCACCTTTCATAAATAGTGGCACCACGTTAGCCAACCTCCAGTCTTCCGGCACCTCACGTGGCTATCAATGATACAAATATCTCAGCAAAGGGCCCAGCAAGCACTTCCCTAGCTATCCATAGAGTTCTAGGGTACACGATCAGGTCCCAGGGATTTATGTGATGATCTGCACTGCACCATGATTGGAACATCAGTCAGACAGTGAGTGTTACCAGGGTGTTACAGAGGTTTAAATGGTCGCTTCCACAGCTAGTGCTCAGGACAGAGTCCCGGCCTGTGTCTGTGGGTGAGGAAATTTAGCAATGCCCTATCAGACTGCCAGGTCAACACACATCCAGCTGGACTCCACCACTGCCCCCATCACTCTCTCTATTTCTCTACCACTCTCTCTCTCGCTCTCCCCCTCTCGCTCTATCACTCTCTCTCTCCCCCAGTCGCTCTCCCCCTCTCTCTATTGCTCTCCCCCTTTTCTCTATCATTCTCCCACCTCTATCACTCTCCCCTTCTCTCTCTATTGTTCTGCTGTCTCTCTATTGCTCTGCCTCTCTCTCTCTAACACTCTGCACCTCTCCATCGCTCTCTCCATCTCTCTCTCTCTATTGCTCTCTCTCCCTTTCCAACTCTCCCCCTCTCTCTCCCTCACTATTCCACATCTCCCTCTCACCCTCTCTCTCTGATTCTCCCTCTGTCTCACTGCCTCACTTTTTATCTCGCCCTCTCTCTTTTCATCTCCATCTCTCCCTTTCTCTGTTGACTTTCCGTCTTTCTCTCCCTCTCTGTGTCCTATCCTTGCCCCAATCTCCCCTATCCCCCATCTCTCTCCCTCCCCCTCCCTCTCTCCAGCCCCCTCCCTTCCTCTCTCCCTCCCCTCCCTGTCTCCCTCCTCTTCCCTCTCTCTAGCCCCATCTCTACCTCTCTCCCTCCCTCTCGCTCTCTCTCCACCTCCCTCCCTTCCTCTCTCCCTCGCCACCTCCTCGCTCCAACACCCCCTCCCTCTCTCTCTCTCTCTCTTTCTGTCTCACTCTCCCTCTCTCCCCCGCCCTCCCTCGCCCTCCCCTATCTGATGTGTGTGGCACGCCTGGATCTATTGGCAGTGAGTTCTTGGCCTGGATTCCCGTTGGGAGGGATCGCTGCTGTCGGGAAAAACACTGGGCTTTTTGCCTCTTTCACTACCACAGCCGGGGTGGGGGGTAAGTGCGACAGGAATCTCCCCACGGGAGGGGTTTCTGGGGTGGGGTGGGGTACATGGGGGTGAGTAGGATTATCACACCGCTACCCCCCCCCCCCTCCCCCCCCCTCTCGGTTTCTCTCTCTCTCTCTCTCTCTGTCTCTTTCTCTCTCTCGCTCTCTGTCTCTCTCTCTCCGTCTCTCTGTCTCTTTCTCTCTCGTTCTCTGTCTCTCTTTCTCTCCCTCTCTCTCCCTCTCTCTCTCGCTCTCTGTCTCTCTTTCTCTCCCTCTCTCTCTCTCTCACTCTCTGTCTCTCTCTCTCTCTCTTGCTGTCTGTCTCTCTCTCTCTCTGTCTCTCTGTCTCTCTCTCTCTGTCTCTCTCTCTCTCTGTCCAATCTCGCCACCAAAAACAAGTCCTCACCCAAACCTCACCCTCCTTTCATTTTGCTGCACTGGGATGTTGGTAGGGGTCGGGGAGGAAGGGGGGAACCGCAACTGACTGTCCTTTTACATAGAGCGCTCCCCCTCACCCCCCACCCACCATCGCTGCCATCCCTGCACACCCCAAAAACCAGTGACCATGGGCCCCTCCCCCCCCCCCAGAGACCCCCCCCTTAGTAACCCCCCCCCCCCCCCCACTCCGCCACACTCACCCCCCAACCACCCTCCGGCCAAGGGAGCCCACGAGGTCTGTGACAAAAGGGAAAAAATAACATTTATTAAAAAAAAAGCATCCTTCACCCCTCCACCCTGCACTAATGTGGCTCCCTTTCGAAAACGTTTCCCCGGAACAGCCTTCGGAGGGAAATGCGGGCAGGCCAGTGGGAGAAAAGGAATCCTTTAACGGCTCACGGAATAAAATCCAGGCACTGAGTCAGATATCCGGAATTGGCAGCGATGCCAGAGGAGAGGGTGAGTGAGACAGAGAGATATCAACGTGTAAATCTACTCTCAGATCCTTGTTGTTTTCTCTCCCTCTCCCCCGCTTGGCAGCCAATCCCAACACTGGATACCGTCCAAAAGCCAGACAATGATTTATTTCTGAACTTTAAAAAGGAATGGTTCTGAGGGAATCCGGTTCTGACAGGGAGTGCGGCAGAGCTACAGGGGACAGCTCAGGCTCTGTGCTCGGCCTCGGAGTAAAGGAACAAGACTGGTCGGGGGTAGGGGGTGGGGTGGACAGAAAAGGCTGTGCTTCAAGAAGGGGCAGGACAACAAGGGCCATGTGTGTACATGGGGTGGGGAGGATCGCGGGGTGTTGGTGTGTCTATGTGTTTATGTGTTTGTGTAAGGGTACATTTGTCAGTGTGTGTGTAAGGGTGAGTCAGTGTGTTTATGACTGTGTGTAAGGGTGAGTTTGCGACTGTATGTATGTAAGGGTGTGTGTGACTGTGTGTTTGTGAGAGTCTGTGTGTGTGTGTGTGTGTGAGACAGAGAGAGACTGTGTGTGAGTCCCCGTGAGTGTCTGTGTGTCTGTGTGTCTGTGTGTTTGTGAGAGTGTGTGTGTGTGTCTGTGTGTGTATATGTTTGTGAGAGCGTCGGTGTGTGTATATGTGTGTGTGTGTGTATGTGTGTGTGTGTGTCCGTGAGTGTCTGTATGTGTGTGTGTGTCTGTGTGTTTGCTAGAGTGTGTGTATGTGTATATGTGTTTGTGAGAGTGTCTGCGTCTCTGAGTGTCTGTGTGTGTGTGTGTGTGTGTGTGTGTGTGTGTGTGTGCGTGCGCGCGTGCGTGCGCGCGTGCGTGTGTGTGTGTGTGTGTTTGTGAGTGTGTCTGTGTGTGTGTGGGGATCAGGGTCAGCATTGGTGTACGTGTGAGAAGAGCTGTCTGTCTGTGTTCATAGGTGTGTGCCTGTGTAGGGATATGAACATGTGTGCGTGTGTGTAAGGGTGAGTCGGTGTGTATCTGTTTCTGTTGGACATACAGGTGTGAGTGTGTGTGCGTTTGTGGGTAAATGATAAGAATGTGTGTGTGTATGAATGAGAGTCTTTGTGTGTGTAGGTATGTGTGTGTTTGTATGCCTGTATCCATGTGAATCAACATGGGTGTGGGTGTGAGGATAGTTGTCTATCTGTGTACCTGTACAGATGTGATTGTGTGTGTGTATGTGTGTGTGTGTCTCTATGTGTGTGTATAACGCTGTGTGGGTGCTTGTGTCTGTGTCTCTGCACTTATCTGTAACGTGTGTCTGATTTTCCGACATGGGCATCGCTGTCTGGGCCCAGCATTTGTTGCCCGTCCCTAGTTCCCCCTTGAGAAGGTGGTGTTGAGCTGCCTTCTTGAACCGCTACAGTCCATGTGCTGGACTTTGGGCCACAGTGCCCCTTAGGGAGGGAATTGAGTGGATGTTTGTGAATGTGGTGCCAATCAAGCGGGGGCTGCTTTGTCCTGGAGAGTATTGAGCTTCTTGAGTGTTGTTGGGGCTGGTCCCAAGTGGGGAGTATTCCATCCTACTCCTGACTTGTGCCTTGTAGATGGTGGGACAGGATTTGAGGAGTCAGCAGGTGAGTTACTTGCCACAGTATTCCCAGCTTCTGGCCTTTTCTTGAAGCCACTGTGTTAATGTGGTGAGTCCAGTTGAGTTTCTGGTCAATGGTAACCCCCAGGACGTTGATAATGGGGGATTCAGTGATGGTAACACCATTGAATGTTAAGGGGCGGTGGGTAGATTGTCTCTTGTTGGAGATGGTCATAGCCTGGCATTTGTGTGGCACGAATGTCATTTGCCACTTGTAAGCCCAAGCCTGGACATTGTCCAGATCTTGCTGGGTTTGAACATGGACTGCTTCAGCATCTGAGGAGTCACGAATGGTGCTGAACTTTGTAGGATTGTGTGAGTATGTGTGTATGTCTGGAGGGGGTGATGTTGGGGGTTTGTATATTGATGAGGGGTGGGGTACGTTGCTGCTTACTGAGTTCAGTTCCAACTCCCTGACCCTCAGTGAACCCCCGACAGGCTCCAGGCCCAGCAACATCTCCACCTTTACAATTCCCCATTTTCAAATCCCACCAGCTCCACCCACCGCTCAGTGTTTATCTATGCTTCCTCCCCCATAATACACCCACTCCCTATCTCTGTCTTCTCCTCCAGCCCCTACACCCCTCCCTATCTCGGTCACCTCCTCCAGCCCCTACACCCCCTCCCTATCTCTGTAACCTCCTCCAGCCCCTACACCCCCTCCCTATCACCTCCTCCAGCCCCTACACCCCTCCCTATCTCTGTCACCTCCTCCAGCCCCTACACCCCTCGCTTTCTGTGAAACCTCCTCCAGCCCCTACACCCCTCGCTATCTGTGTAACCTCCTCCAGCCCCTAGACCCCTCCCTATCTGTGTCACCTCCTCCAGCCCCTACACCCCTCCCTATCTCTGTAACCTCCTCCAGCCCCTACAACTCTCCCTATCTCTGTCACCTCCCCCAGCCCCTATGCCCCTCCCCATGTCTATTACTTCCTCCAGCCCCTACACACCTCCCTATGTCTATTACCTCCTCCAGCCCCTGCACCCCTCCCCATCTCTGTAACCTCATCCAGCCCCTACGACCCTCCATATCTGTGTAACCTCCTCCAGCCACTACACCCCTTCCCTATCTCTGTAAGATCCTCCAACTCCACCCCCTCCCTATCTCTGTAACCCCCTCCAGCCCCTGCACCCCTCCCTATCTCTGCACCCTCCTCCAGCCCCTACACCCCCTCCCTATCTCTGTAACCCTCCTCCAGCCCCTACACCCCCTCCCTATCTCTGTAACCTCCTCCAGCCCCTACACCCCTCCCTATCTCTGTAACCCCCTCCAGCCCCTACACCCCTCCCTATCCCTGTAACCTCCTCCACCCCGTAGACCCCTCCTTATCTCTGTAACCTCCTCCGGCCCCTACACTCTTGTGCAAGTTAGGTGGATTGACCATGAGAAATTGTCCAATAGTGTCCAAGGTCAGGAAAGGAGGCATTGGCCTGTGTGTGTTGCTCTTCAGAGGGTCAGCGTGGACTCGATGGGCCAAATGGCCTGCTTCCGCACTGTAGGAACTCTCAAGGACGTCAGTGACCCAGATGGGTTTTTCCTGACAATGGTTGGATGGTCATCATTAGACTCTTCATTCCAGATTCTTTACTGAATTCAAATTCCACCATCTGGCGTGGCAGGATTCGAATCCGTGTCCTCAGGATGTTACCTGGGCCTCTGGATTAACATGGTACCACTAGGCCGCAGGCTCCTCCTGAAATGCCTGGGAGCCTTTTGAGAAGAGGAGTATTGATGGCCCAGTTCCTGTCAGGCCTGGCTAAGTTGCGACCAAGCCTGGTGATTGTTTGGGTGGGCGCGGGTGGTGGGGTGCGGTGGTCCTTTGTTGACTTGGCGTTGAGCTATCAGTGGGAGAGCAGCTGACATCGATCAAAATCTCAATCTCTGTCCTCTTGCCCGCAGGCAAAATCAACAAAATCCAGACGGGTTACTCGTCACCAGCCCAGGAGAAGCAGAGACCACGAGGTAAGGGGGCACGGGGCTCCAAGGGTCAGGAATCGGTTTAGTTTGTCATTTCCTCGAACCCTTTCCCACTCAGTTCCCCCCCACCGTCCCAGAGCTCACTCTGTCAGAAAAGTCGTCCATCAGTCAGTTCCCACCACATGGTGTCAACAACTTACCGTCTCCCATTGTCCACAGCCACAGGCAGAATCTGACTGAGACACAGCAAGAGGCTGTGATCTGTCACAGAATGTGTTGGATGGGGGAGGCAGTCAAAGAGAGATGGAGAAGGAGGGAGAAAAACAGATAGACAGAGACTTTCATATTAATTTCCTCTCCCAGTTGGGTGCTGTCTGTTTGTCAGTCATTGCGGAAGTTATTCATTTCCCTGGAGCCCTTAACCCACTAGGGCTATCCCTAACCCTCACGCCAACCCCCTTCACTAACCCTAACCCTAACCCCTTGCACTAACCCTAATTCCATCCCCATTCCCATCCCCGCCTCCCATTCTCATTCCCCAACCCCATCCCCCATTCCCCATCCCCATCCCTTGTCCCCATCTCCCATCCCTTATCACCACCCCCCATCCCTTATCCCCATTGCCATCCCCCATTCCCCATCCTCATGTCCCATCCTCAATCCCTATCCCCATCTCCCATCCCCATCCCTCATCCCCATCCCCATCCCTCATTCCCCATCCCCATCCCCTTTTCACATCCCCCATCTCCATCGCCATTCCTCATCCCCATCCCCATCTCTCATCCCCATCCCTT